>NC_031781.1:104348-183892 GCF_001522545.3 Parus major | reverse complement strand
CCGTGCCTCGGGGGCTGTCCCGCTCCCTCTCTGTCCTTTTGTCTCTCCGTCCGTCAGTCCGTGTCCGTGCCCGTGCCTCGGGGGCTGTCCCGCTGCCGCCCGGCGGTTCGGGGCTGGTTCATCCTCCCCCCCGCGCTCCCTGGCAAAGCGCGCTGGGAACCAGATAAGCACAATCTCTTGTGTGAGCGGGAGGGTCTGAGCTCCTGCCTGCCGCCTTCTTTTTTTTTTCCTTCTCCTTTTTTCTGCTCCTTTCCCCTCCCCTCACGAGAAGCCCCCAGTTCCCGAGGTGCCGCAGACAATGGAGCTGATGTGCTGGTACAGGAGGAGCCGATTAACGGGGGGGAAAAAAGGGAAAAGGGCAAACGCCTGCAGCCCCGTGTGCTGAGATCACAGCCCTGCTCTGGGGCGTGAGCAGTGTACCGGGGTACCGGGCAGTGGTGTCAGAGCCCATCGAGGTAATTGCCTCCATTTTCCGAAGTTCTGGGAGCTCTAAGGATGCTTTCCAAGGCTTCAACAAAGCCCGCAGCTGGAATTTATCCACGCTGTTTGTTCAGGGGGCTTTCAGAATGGCCTAAAATAGGCGAAAGGAGAAGTGGGATTTCTGTGCAGTACCAGTGATCCCGGTAGGACTGGGGGCTTTGGGAGAGGAGAGCGGTAAGCGGGATCAAAGAGCGCCCATCACTTGGTGTCCTTTGTGCGCTCTCCCCTTTGTATGAGCGGGCTGCAGGTGCTGAGCCGGGCGCGGGGCTGCCCCTCGCCCCCGGGGCGATCCCACAGCCCGGGGATGCAGGGACACGAGGCTGCCGCACCGCCTTTCACTCATTCAAACCACAACAAAAAAGTCTTGTGTCGCTAAAAGCCCGCTGCAGACCGCGGTCGCGGCGGCAGGAGTGCTAGAAAATGCTGAAGTTGAAGGCCTTCTGCTTGGATTACTGGCAGTTTTTATGTCTCCAGCCTCTCCATGGTTTCTATAAAAGGTAAGAAAACGTTAACTCTGAGATGCTCTTCAGCACATGATGCCACCAGGGTTTTTCTCCGCTGTTCTGGGAGAAGGAAGTGGTAGGCAATTAGTGCGGTTAGTGAGAACTTGTGACAAAGATTGTAAAGCTGCTTTTTTTTTCTTTTTTTTTTTTTTTTTTTTTTTTTTTTTTTTTTAATTGCATTAACTATCAGCTGCTGTTGTCTTTGCATGCAGATGTGAAGGTAAGAGTGCTGTTTGGTTTTAACCTCTACTTTAGGTCACATCCCCTCAGCTAAGACTCAGGAGTTTTTCTTCCTGCTATTTTATCCTTAGGCACAGTAGTTCGTGCTGTAGTGTCCACACTGTACACAACACTGGCAGATTAATTGAAATGTCATGGGAATTTCTGTAATGCAGAGAAGACTCTTTATTTCCCTGAGATATTTAGCAATATAATAGTTCATCTTTCCTTCCCCTCCCAGAACAAAGTGCACATCAGAGTCATTCAGAGCAGTGGGCACTTCACTGAGGCAGGTCTGACACCCAGCTTAAATGATTGATGGTGAATGATGATGGTAAAGAATAGGTCTGGGCGTCAGATGCATTGAGCTTGCCTATTTAATGGAACAGCAAAATAAGCAATTCTATTTAACATGTCCCTGAACTTACCCTGATGCTTTTAAATCTAAACTTAATTTTCCTTGCTTTTGATTTACACTGCTGAGCAGAGGGAATTGGATGGGTTTGAATTTGCTGGGGGGAAAGTGGGGATCCCTTCACCGTGAACAAAACAATGCGATTCTCTAAAATGGGATTCCGTTCTTGTTACGTACACTTTCTGCCCTGGCTACCTATTGTCAGCCTACAGAAAGTGCTTTGTACTACATGCTAATTGCAGTTGAATTTTTCATGCAGTGACTGAAGGCTGGAAAAGGGAACTGTTCCAATCTTTTTCAAGGTTTCAGGGGTGCCCTGCACTTCCTGCATTGAGTAACAGGGGACCCTCATCTGTGCCCATTGGCTTGGGAAGTTTCAAAAGGTAGCTTTTATTCTCCTCTCCTTGCTGCTTTTCGCAGATCCCACTGCCAAGCCAAAAAATTCTCAACCTAGTCCCAGCCCATTGTGATGTTTTCCTTGCTGAGAAACCATGTAAAATATAAGAATTGTAGCCAGACTGTTTTTACACAAATAAATACTAAACTTGAGCTTTCTGTCTTGGATTCCTGGCGAAATCCCAGCTTTGTGGCAAATGAGTTACTGAGGAGTTATTCTACTACTCCTAATGGAAACCCTTGCAATAGGGCTGCCCATTTATTTCCTTCCAGAGAGTTAATTTACTTGCCATCAAAACCTGGGTGTGCTTGAATCTTCTGTCTGCATGAGCAGCTCTTAAACCAGGCCTTAAACACTTCGGTATCACATAGAGGCACTTTGTTCTTATCTTTTTAAGAAGAAAATTGAAGGAAAGTTGAGACTTCCTCATGTTTGAAACAAAATAATTTCTTGGTTGAAGCACAAACAAGTGTGAAAAGCAGGTGCTGCAGAATAAATGCAAGGAAGTTCTTCTGGAAAAGAAAGAAAAAAAAACTTTCTGGAGACTTTCAATTACTTTATATTAGTGATAGTAAATTGTTTAAAATGCTCTCGAAAAAGAGCCCAGGGACAATGGGAAGGTTTTGTGTGTTCCCCATGTATATATTTCCTATTTTTATGTATAAAATGAGGTAACACATAACCAAAACAGTATTTGGGTAGCATTTCCATGGAGTGACCATGCTCTTTCCTTCTGTGCACTGTCTGACTCTGATTTTCAGTGGTAGTCAGTGCTCAGAGCTGTGGAAAATGTTCCTGGTTGCTTCAGAAGCTGTGACTTGCTGCTCCATGGTGGGATGTCCAGCTGTGTTTTCCAGCTTTTATTATTCCAGGAATTCTTGTGTGTTCATGTCCAGAGAAGGGAACAGAGCTGGGGAAGGGGCTGGAGCCTCAGGAGAGGCTGAGAGAGCTGGGAAAGGGGCTCAGCCTTTAGAAAAGGAGGCTCAGTGGGGACCTTCTGGCTCTGCACAACTCCCTGACAGGAGGAGACAGCCAGGGGTAGAGGGGGTCGGGCTCTGCTCCGAGGGAACAGGGACAGGACAAGGAATGGCTTCAAGTTGTGCCAGGAGAGGCTCAGGCTGGATGTTGGGAAGATTTCTTCATGGAAGGAGTCATCAAGCATTGGAAGACGTCATCAAGCATTGGAAGACGTCAGTGATGGGGTCCTCATCACTGGAAATGTTCAGAAAACACACGGATGTGGCACTTGGAGACATGGGGCAGGGGTGACCTTGACAGTGCTGGACAGATCTTTGAGGGCTTTTCCAGTCTTAATGATTCAGTAATTCCGGGTCTGCTGCCTGGCCTAGACAATTCCAATTTTTTATATTTTTATATCTTGCTCTGGGGTCCACTTCCATGGAACTGAAATCCAAGGGCTTGAAGGGAATTCCATGCAGGGCGTGTTGGTGGCCCCACTGCCCATGGCTGTGGGGCTGAGAGAGATGGAAGACAAGGTAAATGAGCCATTCCTCCTCCGTGGCTGTGCCTGCAGTGCCAGCTGGGGCACCACAAGGAAACACTGAGCCTGGGTGATGGGAGAAAGGAAAACTAGGACAGGTTTTCAAGTTTATTTATGTATACTGGGTAAAAAATCCAGCTCCATGTGGATGGGCAGGTGGCACCCCTAAAGAAATGCCAGGTAAGGGCAGGCACCACAGTGTCTGAGACCAAATGTACAGAGAGCTTCTCTGGAGTTTATTCTCTCAACACAGCCAGGAGAAGGGGAAATTAGGAGAAATCCACCAACCACACTTTCTTCCTTGAATCTGACAGCACCTGCAGTAACCAGGACTTTGCCCATCCCATGTATATTCACAAAACAAAGTTACTGCAAGGTAGTGGTGCTGATGGCTCCAGTAATGTGCTTATAAACCAGCAGCCTGATTTATCCAAGTGTCAGCAAATTGCATAAATCAAAATGGAGGGACTGGGTTAGAAACCTGCTCCAAGAAGTGTTTGGTAATTCAGTGATTTATGAAAATGAGATTTCAGTGCTCTGTTGCCAATAACACCGAATGCATTTTGGTCAGAGCCCCTCACTTGAGGGCTGGTTTTGGTACCCTCTAAATACAAACATGGAGGGTGCTGAGATGTGTTTCTGTGGCAGATTAAACTGTAAGAGGAACAAATCACTGTCAGGTTTCTGTGGGCTTTGCAGGATGAACGTCTCATGCTTAACTTCCAGGATTATTATAAATCCATGTGACTCCAGGTTTAGCATGTGAAAGTGAAGATTTTCCTTAGCCAGGGGGGAAACCTTCATGCTGTGCTGCTGCCAGCTGGTGGATAATAGCCCAGGCTAGAAATTGTTATCATTAGCATTGCATTAAAGATCAAGCAGAAGGTGAGGAAATGTGTGACTGGCAATGAGGGCAGCTGTAATATCTGTAGATTTTCCCTCACAGAATGGCTTGTCTCTTCTGGCTAAAACAGTAATAGTTAAAAAAACATGAAGCAAGTGCCAAGTTTGTGAAGGCTGTTTTGTTGGAATTCCTTGTTTGGCAAACAAAACAGTTTTAAAATTATTTCTTGTCATTTTCAATTTTTCTTTCATCAGTTTGGTCTCTCTGAAGGTGGCATGAGTCCCTTCCAGAACAATTAGGGACATTTGTAATGAGGCACCCCAGTGGAATAAGCAAAGTGAGAGGTGTCTGGCTCTTTGAAGCCAGGGATTAGCTGGAATTGTTTCTGCACCCTTCAGCTGGGACTCACAGTTCCAGCACCATGCTTCAGGATAGGTTGAATCATGTGCTTGAGTCCATCTTTAGGCAAAATAAGTCTGTATTTTGGTATATGTTTCATTCCCATGAGGATCTTTCAGTGTTGATTAAAAATGAAAATGCTTTCATGAATTGGCTTGTTAGGAGCAGCTTATTACTGCCACCCTGGAATACCAGAGTATCTGAGTGTCAGAAGCTCCTTAAAGCCACTCTGATATTGCACTCTGCAGAGCACCTGCAGCTCTGTGCTCATCCTGTCTCCCACTCTTATCCTAGAAAAATGTGTAGCATTTGAAGCCATGAAAGGAATTGCCAGCCTTAATTTAGATGCTGTTTCAAGGACAGCACACAGGCTGGAAATGATCTATGTCAGTGCTGTCCTTTAGGTCAACTCTTTGTTGAAAAGAATATGCTTTGAGAGGCTTTGTTCCTCATTTCGGGTGTTGCCAGCATGGACTCTGCTCTGGGGTTGTGTGAGGTGGCTTCAGATGTGTTGGGTAACTGGCACACGGCAGTGCTGCTGCTCCCTTTTAAGAGAAAGGCAGTATAAGAAAAGGCGTAAAGAACTCTCTGGTCTTGGATCACTACATAATTAAATTCATTATTGAGGAACAGATTTAATGAAGGGGGAAAAATTTATATACTATCCTATCATCCTGTATTCCTGGAGATGATGTCTGCATACTAATTACAAACCTCAGGAACAGGGAGTAAGGGGAAAAATCCATCGAGTTCTGGTTCACGAGGGCAGGGAACTGCTTTTGCGCAGTGCTGGACAGTGATGTCAGTGGGTTTGTGTAGCTCCTTGCTGTCACATAAAATGAGCTCGTTTGAAGCATCTTAAACAAAACAAAACCAAAGCGGGTGGGGAGAATTACTGGAGCTTTGCCTTGAACTTGCGTTTGGAGTTCACCATATACGTTGGTAGAAATAAATAGTTTGCTTTCATTTGACAGTGACTTTATCCAGAGCAGGGCTGAGTCATGCGGCTGTGGAGCAGCTCCCTCTCCAGAGGATCCTTGGGCGAGACTGCTGCAGCTGCGGAGCAGCTGAGAGCTTCCCCCACCGCCCAAATCCACCACCTCTGGAAGTACAGCCTGCAAGCAGCACACATTACAGTATTCCCACAGTCAGCATGAAAATTATTAGGAGCAAACCCTCAAATAAATGCACCAAGTAGCAGAATGCCTTAAAAGCCATCAGAGGATTCATCTGCTCTAGGAAATTCTTCCAGTTGAGGAATTTAAATGAAAATACACCAAATAGCTGCTAATCTGGTGGAAGCCTTCCTTGTAATGTCATTAATGGTTCTCTGTGTCTGAAAGAGGCTTTGTGCAGATGTTCAGTGCTCGCATGCCTGAAGTTCACACTCCTGGTTTGCCTGGCTCACCTCTGGTTTCACCAAGGTGTGCAGTGGGATTTGGCCATGACTGAGCAAAACCCAGCATGAATCTCTTGGGCTGGGATCCCTCTCCCAGTTTAACCCAGTTCCAGCAGTTCCAGTGCTGGAACTGGGTTAAACTGGATTTCAGACCTGACGGTTCTTAGTGTTATAAATGAAGTCGGCCAAATTTTATCAATAAGGATTTTATTGAAAATTTTGTAAAATCGAATTTTGGAACAGCCACAATCCAAGTCAGCATCGAGCCCGGGGTCGGGGCTGGGTGAGCTCTGAACCAGCCCATGTGGCACTGGCTCCCCCAGGTTCACAAACTGGCTTTCGGAGTGCTGAGTTTTATACAGGTTCTTCGGCCTGAGGCTGTGCAGCTTCAGTTTCTTTCTTTTTCTTGTGTTCTTATATATTCATATTTCTGCTGCTGGTCTGTTGATGAGTTTTCCGAGAAGGGAAGAGAGTTGGAGTAGTTTTTCAGGAATTGGACATTGAGATGTATGGTCCTGAGGATTTCGACTAGATCAGTATCAGGTATTAATCGCTGGGTCGTTAGTAGGTTCGTCTTGCTTGGGTGGACCCATCTCTTCTCGGTGTTAATTACAAATTCCTGGGTTTCCTGCAACTGCTTTTGCAGTCTCAAGTTGTTTGTGTTTTATAGATAAAACATACTTTTATACTTGACCTTATATGTGTACAATAAAATGCGAATTATACCAACATATATTACATTAGTGTGTGTGCCTGCCTTTTCCCCTGCCTTTTCTTCTGCCTTATCCCCTACCTCTCCCCTGCCTTTTCCCACCCTGCCTTTCCCCTACTTTTCTCACCTTACCTATGCCTTTCCTTTGCCATTTCCCCTGCCCTTTCCCTCCTTTCCCCTGCCTTTTCCCACCTTTCCCCAGCTTCTCTGCACTCCTCATGACATCAACTCTCCAGGCTTCCTGAAACTTTCCATTTCTTCACCCCCTTCCCTCTCACCTAGGAACCATCTGTGAGTCCTTAGGTTCTCCATTCCTCACTCTTGCACAGATTTTAACCTTTCACAGTCAGCTTTGAAGGCTGATGTTGGGATTTTTTGGAACTGGGGTGCTGGGGGTTCCTGCCCTTTAGCTGGATCCCTGGAGCATATAGTTTGCCAAGCTTTTCTTTCCCTCTGCAGTCTCTCCTGTATTTGGATGCAGCTGATGGGCAGCCCCTGGAGCAGCCACATTTTAATTGTGCCTCTGGCTCCGTGCCCTGCAGAGGGGAATTGGAAGCTTTCTGAGCTCCCTTTGATCATTGTCCAAGACTGAGTCACAGCACAGGGAGCCCGGTGGTGGCCTGGAGACATCCCAGGAGTCTCTCAGAAGCTGCAGTCTGGAGGGTGCTGGAGGGGCTCTGCCAAGGATCTCAAATCTCCAGCCTTTTGGGGGTGAGATGAGATGCCCTTTATCAAAATGCCAAGTCCAGGCTGGCTTTGTTCCCCAGTAAGACTGGCATGTCACTGCTGTCAGCTCCCAGGAAATGCTGAGGTTTGTGTTTCCTTTGGAATGTTTGCGAAAAATTAGCGAGGGAACTTTCAAAGGGAATGGAAGAAAATGCAGTGAAGGCTGGGAAGAAAATATGTGGTGAAGATATTTTATTAAAACCTCCTAAGTCACAATGTTGGCTTGTTGCGGTTGAAGGTTTGAAGATGCTCCAAGTTGTCCAAAAAGCCAGAAAGCTTTTTCAGATAAAAGTTTTAACTCCATCTATTTGTACAACTCCTTGCAATCCTTAATTGGTAAAAGCTGTTGTATAAGGGGAATGCTACCTAAGTTAAAAATAGGTCTGGGACTGCACTGACAACCCAAACGAGGCTGACTCCAGCAGTCACATTTTCCTTTTGTCAAATGACCTACAAATGTAATATACATCAGGACAGAAATGATGTCAAATCCTGGTTTGGGACCATTTCATTACGGTAGAAACTTCAGAAAAACAGGCAAATTGTGTTCTGCACCCTTGAGGGCTGCAGCAGGGCACATTTCCTGTGGCAAGGATGTTGTGCTGAGCTCAGTTAGGCTGGGCCTGGGCGTAGGGGCAGCACTCAAATCACCTCACACACCGTGGGTGAGGGAATGCAGATATCCAGAACCTGCAGCTTCAGCCAAAACCAAATCAGATCCATTGCCCTAGGTGCTGCTTTTCTCTGGGCTCCTCTCTTCTTGTACCCACTGAGCTCTCTGCTTATCATCCTGCAGGCTCTGCTGCCAAATGGGAATGGATCTCCAGAGAGGGGAGAGTGATGGAGTGTAAGATTCCATCTCCCAGTTAAGTCCTGCCTTTCTATTAAAAGCATTTAAAAGTATCACACCACCTACAACTTGTAAAGGAATCTCAGCTCCAGCATTTTTAAATACTTAGAGTGATTGATGTCCCTTGTGGTGTCTTTGCCTGCAGCAGCTTTGTTTCCAGTGTGAAAATTAGAAAATAGATTAAAAGCCTCCCGTTCCTCAGAAATGGCCTCAAGCTGCGCCAGGAGAGGTTTTAGGTTGGATGTTAAAGAAAAAATTTCTCCACTGTCTTACAGGCAGCAGCATGCAGGTCCAAGGCATCTAGTGTGGCCACTAGTGATTCTGGATTTGGAAAAAAACAGTCCTGAATTGGGAAGAAATTTTGGAAGGAGGCAGAACTTCTCCTTGCACCTTCTTGTTTAAGTTGGGAGGACTCAAGAGCTTGTGTTACATGGGGCACTGTCATGGTTCCAGAGACACAGAGCTGCAGAGAGGGAGAGCTGCTGTGGGTTCTTGCAAGCAGGGCAGAGCTAGTAAAGGTTTCCAGGGAGAAAAAAAATCAGCAAATAAGTATATCTGTGCGGGGAGCTCGGGGTAGGTGCAATGATGTGCTGCGAATGGAATCTGTTCTGAGAGGAAGAGATAAGTGATGAAGTTCTCATCCACACCCAGAGGGGAGGAACAACCCAGACAAGCAGATCCAAACAGCCCACGGGCCCCTGTGTGAGTGTGGGACAGCAGTGTCACTAGAGTGGTGACAAGAGTTTGTGATGGATGCAGAAAATGGAAAATCCATGTCCAGGGCAGACAAGGCACCAAGTGGCTCCTGCAGTGCTGGGGCTCATCCTAGCTGTCCTGAAGGGAAAGCAAACAAGGCTTCAGAACAGTGAAATCACTTGATATGCAGATGTGTGTGCCTTGTTTGGGGCATGGTGATGTGCTGGGAACAAAGGGGAGGGAAGTAAACAGCCCAGACAAAAGGGCCTCACTCTCACTGATCCTGGAAAAGCTCCTCTGTTCCTCAGTAAGATTTTTCTGGCTGATGTGTCCAGTTTCTCTTGCCCATCCCTTCTGTTACCTCCTAGGTGATGATAATCCAGAGGAGCTGTTCTTAGAGAAGGCAGCCCAGCATGAGAAACAGATTCAGGTTTGATTAGCCACCAGTTCTTCACAAAAATCAGCAGCTATTCCTTGGTGCTGCTGACATATCCAGCCAGGCCCTGCCTTCCCCAGGCTCTGCAGGATGCTGTGGGGTTGAATATTCCCCTCAAATAGCATGCCAAGGAGCATCTCACACCAATTTTTCTTCATATTTACAGCAGAATAAACAGCACTTTCTTACAGCAGAGATCTAATCACAGAACTGAACTATGACTTACATTAGCTCATGTTCTGATTTGCAGTGTGCAGCATTTTCAGGATGTGTATTAAATGATATGTATTTCCTGAAGAATAATAGTAGTAGTAGTAGTAGTAGTAATAATCATAATATTCACAATCATAATCCCTGCTTGCTTAGAAGAGAAGCTACTTGGATTTGTCCAGGTCTTCTAGGGAATCAGCAGACAAACTCAGCTCAGGAGCTGAAATACTCTCCAAATTATTTGATGTTCTGGTTTTCATGGAAAATGCTGCAGCAATGATTTAAAAACCAAATCAAATCAAAAAACAGTCCCACTGCAGCATCTCACCTCTGTCCCATGGTGATCCCATGTTATTTTAATTCCTTTGGTCACTGGTTGTACACAAAGTTTAGAAACATGGTTGAAAGAGGTGATGAAAACTCTGCTGTCTTATAGATCTCACCACTGAATCTGTCTTTAGAGACAGGTAAAACCACTATTCCTGCAGATGCTTGTGCTGTCAAAATATTGGGACTGCAAGGGGAATCAAGGAGGGTGTAATCTAAATACATCAATTACACTGAGGGCTCAGGATTGAGCTCAAAGAGAGGTATCTGACACAACTGAGGGTGCTGTTTGATACCTCTGTGCTGCACAGAAAAGTAACTACGGCTTTTACAGTCTTTATATAATGGGTCTATTTATGCCAGATGAAATCCTGCAAGTGTATAGGGTACAAAAACCAGAAATTCTCTCCTGTAGGTACTTCATCTCTGAAATTAGGGAGTGAAGGATAAGGTTCAGCTGGGCTGCCTGAACTTATGTAGCTTTTTCCAGCACTGAAATGTACTTCTATGATTAAGTTAGGAACAGATGTATAAAAGTTTTCTAATGTAATTTTCCTTCATTAAGGCAGCTGATTTAAATGTACGGTGTGCTATGGAACTTGGTATGACTTTTCTTAATGAGCCATCAATAGCTTGCTCCAGGAAAAATTATCAGGAACTCCCAAAGCAGAATGTATTTCAGTGGGAACAGTCACGAGACCCTGGACAAAATTGCCTTAGAGAAAATGGAATTATGTAACAGCAAACAGACAGTTAATCGTGGAATGATTTTGCTCTGGGAAGAAACAGAGTGAACTTGGTTTCTTGCTTAATTAAGTTTGATAATGTAAACATGTATCTGATGTCCCTGGTCCAGAAGGGCCCCTGACAATGGTGCAGAGAAGGGAGTGTGGGCTGAGCAAAGGATGGGGGAACTTTCATCTGTCAGAGCAAAAACTCTGACTTTCAGGGTGGTCTTGGAGATGCCCAGGCACGATTTAAAGGGCTCATCTCTACAACAACAATAACAATACTTTTTTCTAAAGTTTTTGCCATGTGAGTACATGCTGGGGCTTCAGTTCATTGAAACTTTTGGCAATAAATGCTTTGTGTTTAAACTTATTCAGCACAGCAAAATAATTCCACATACATAATCCATTTGGGGGTTTTGTTGCTGTTGATTTGGGGGTTTCTTTTTTTTTTTTTTTTTTGTTGGTTGCTTGCTTTGGGGTTTATTTTTAATCAGATCTTGCCATTTTATTGTTGCTGTGATTTCCAGGCCGAGTGTTGTAGCTGATACTCACCACTGAAAGCCAGGACTTCTTCGTATGCCTTCAAATCCAGCTTTGGAAAATGACTCATTACTTTTTTTTGGCACCAGAAAGTTTCTAACAGTACACAAAAAATTTTGCAAACAGCTGAGGGTTCCTCCAGCCCGAGGCATTTGATGGAGTGTGTACTGGGTTAGCATTTACAGGTCTCATAAGGGATTTTCTAGGGCAGTGTTACCAGGCTGGGGGGTTCTTTTTGAAGTGGAATAAATGGGAATAACTTTCTGCAGGTGCTGCCTAGATAGGGTTTTCTGACTTGGCAGCTTGGAGCAGCGAGTGTAACACAGAGCTTTCTGAACAGCCTCTAATAATCTCTTCTGGCTTGCAAATAATGTAAACACCAAATCTTATAAATCATGAAGAAAGGAGTAACCTGAGACTTCAGATGGGAAAGCTGCCTTCCCTCGGAGTTCACTTGAGTGGAGGTCGGAAGAATCACTTGGAACTGGTGAATCAGAGCTGGGCTGCTGCCTGAAACTTGGACTGACTCTGCCTGTGCTGCTGAGCTGCCTTGTCCTGGGCTTGCTTGGAATTCTTCTCCCTTTGGAAACACTCTGGGGAAGGTCATGAAGGGGGATGGCAGTGCCATGTGGAACCTGATGTGGAAATACTGCATTTCTGTCAGGACGATCAGGTACGGGGGGGGATTTATAAAACTTTGTTTTGTGAGGCTGAAAGGTGCCTGTGTTGGAGCTTGCCTGTGCTGCTGCTGCTGGACTCCTGCTCCCTGCAGAGTCAAAGCTCAGCAGCCTGGGAGGGTTGTTGGGATAGAGTCTTCTTTCTCAGCTTTGTACTGAACATGCAAAAAAGACATTTTCTTTAACAGGGTTACTGCAAAAAAAATCTTCCAGGAACATGGAGTTTTCTGTCTCATTTACAAGCAGGAGAAAATAGGAATATGAAAGAAACCTCATTTTGGAGAGTGGAAACTGAAAAATTCTGCTTTCCTTCTGAATGCTTGCCTGTCGTAATTTTCTGTTTCTCCTATCTCCCAAATCCAGAGGTTGAGCAGTTGTTCTTGGTGCTCTGCAAGCATCATTTGTGAGGAAAGGGGGTGAAAAGAAGGTGGCTTTTAGGGCAGGATGAAACCCTGGATTCAGTGTCTGTTGTCTCCAGGGTGCTGTGGTGCTGTGACCCCACATGGGAAAACACAGGGACTGAAGGAGGGGCTGGGCTGGGCACAGCCTCGGGGTGTTGGACACTGCTCCCTGCCTAGAGCAGCTGCCGAGGATTCCAGCAGAGCTCATTCCAGGAATGGAGTTGTTGAGAGAGACACTTGATGACTGTGCATCCTCACAGCGATTTTTAAAATATATTTTTAAACAGTTACCCAGTCCCAGCCCTTAGTTTCTTGGTGGGACACAGCTGTGTGGGTTAAGTGGTACCTTTGGCCATGCCAGCTACCCTGGAGAGGTCATATAATTCAAGTAATTACTGCATTTCACACTGCATAATTATTCCGGGCTGAGAATATAGTTTAGAAAGTCTGAATTCCTGCATGAATTTTCATTACAACTCAGAATGAGACTGTAGAAGGCTTTTTATCATCAGGGTACCAAAATAAAGCTAAGAAATCCCTTAGTTGTCAGCAGAGCCAATATAATGGAAACTGGCAATAATCCCCAAGAGAGGATTTGATTAAGATAAAAATTACTTAATTTATGATCTGAATTTAGAACCAGAAGCAGAGGAAAAGTCTGAAAGAAGCACATGAGTGCAGTCTTTACAACCCAGATGTTCATCCCAAACTTGGTGCTGCTTGAACTGCCTGAGACAAGTCCTGTGCAAATCCCTCAGCCCTGAGGGTGGATGATCCTATGAAGATTAAACTTTAAAAGTTCCTCAGAGATCCCGGGTGTGGTGATTTTCCTGAAATTTGACATGCGAATTGTGGTGTCCTGTAAACAGCCAGTTCTTTATTTCATCAGTGACCTTACTGCTGTGTAGGGTGGGTTGAATATTAGCTGAGTTATTCACAGCGGGGTTTATTTATAAAGCTGTTGGTGGCTCTCACCATTCACTGCATTTCAACCAGTGAAATGCAGAGTAACAAGAGGACTTCATTGAATGTTTTTGGTTGTTTTGACACATCCTATCTTTCTTTGTCAGCAACACCAAGAAGTTAAAGAGAATAAGAACAGAGTTTTCCTTTGTAGAAAAAGTTTCTACCACCCCAAGTTGCTCTTTGACACAATTCAGAGACCCTGAAACTCTCCCTGTGTTTTGTGAGACTCCAGCAACCACTGGGGCTCACTTATCCATCCAGGGGGAGGCTATCCCCATCCTTCTCCCTCTCTGCCTCTTCTCCTTTTTCTGGGAGAATCTGGAGCCTGTGCAGCCCTTGCTGGAGGTTTCAGTGAGCAGCCTCACTGTGCTCTGGAGCAGCAGAGTGAGTTTGGTGTAGCCCTGCCCTGGTGGGAGCCTTCCTGCCCAGCCCAGTGCCCCCACACTGGGCACCAGTCAGTGCCTCAACTACACTGGGCCACTTGTTCTGCAGCCCTGATGAATGAGGGGATTTATGCCTGCCTGAGAAAACAGCCCCACTCCAAAAGGAAAATAAGACTTTAGGGTTGACCTTGTTTCCATTGGACTGCAGCAGCTTTAGAAAAACACGTTTGACTGAGTCTTTGTTGCCTGTTCTAGCTGAACCGCGTGGCCTGTGGGCAGAGCTCGGCCCATCTGTGTGTGTGTGTGTGTGTGTGAGCCTGCACGACCAGGCCGCAAACCTGTGGGGTCATGGCTGTCTGCAGGGGGAAATATGTGTGCAGAGGAAAGTGTTTTTAGCCTAGGGGAGTCGTAGGTGGTGCTGGAATAAGCTTAGGAGAGAGCAGAACAGTGTGGTGTGGAAATACACTGCACCACCTAAAAATAATGGTGCCTTTTTTCCCTGCTGGGGGCTGTTGGCTAGCTCCTAGAGCACAATTGCAAAAGTTAAAAAGGTGAAGGGATTTCTTCGCTGTTATGCCAAAGGAGAGTTTGTTGCACTTAACATGGAGCTTGTGTCCTTCCAGAGCTCATTTCTGTGAGCCAGGGAAGCCTCGCTACTGCCAGGTTATTTCCCAAGGCACAGCAGGGGAGAATCTCAGAATGGTCTATGCTGGAAGGGACCCTTAAAACCCATCTCATCCCATCCCATTCCATGGGCAGGGATACCTTCCACTATCCCAGGCTGCTCCAGGCCCTGTCTAGCCTGGCCTTGGACACTTCCCAGGGATCCAGGGGCAGCCACAGCTGCTCTGGCCAAGAGATGCAGGGTCTGACTGATCCCCACAGCACAGGACATGGGTAATCTCCGAGCCCCAGGATGGTGCCCAGCCAGAGCTGGTGTTCCCAAGGGGATAGTTGTCATTCCTGTCCTGGCACTGGTGGGATGCAGGATGATTGTCCCTTCCCTTGCCCAGCAGTGGTCCATACCACACTGCAGAGTTCAGGCTCTCCTTGGTGGCTGCAGTCCCCACCTGCATGAAGCTGTTCAGTGTTCCTGCCTAGAGCGTTGTCTCCCAGGTTTCTGGGATGGGAATAGGGGTGTGTGTTAGCCCCTGAGGAAGTGCAGGGGGTGGCAGTGGCTGTGCTGCCACTGCAGCCCTTCATGGGTCCCTCGCCCTGCGCTGTCACTGTCCCAGTCCGTGTGCAGAGGGTCACGCTGCCCTTCCACCCCTCTGAAGGCCACCATGGCACTAAAAAGCAGTGCTCTCCTCTGCTGGAGAATCTTCATTTGTGATATTTGCAGGTGGAAAACTTCCCCAAAATCAGGGACTTGGCAAAGCCTGGAAGCAGAACTGGGGAAAGCATCCATCATCATTTATTTCTGTTCAAGCTGCACTTCAGTGATCCCTCCCCCCCCCCTTCCCCCCCCCCTTTCATGGTGGGGGATAGAAAACAAACAATTGGGAAATTGTTTGTCAATACATTCAGGTTCGTCGTTGTGTTTGTAGGATCCTGGCAGTTTTAAGGCAGAGGAACAAGTGTTAGAGAGGGATGGGAGCAGATCCTGCATGGGGAATATCTCATCCCTAATGATGTCCCTGTGCCAGCCACCTCTGAGAGTGGGGTTAGTGGTTGGAGGCTGGAGCCATCTGAATCAGCACATCCCAGCCCACGGAGAATAAATTACAGGGTTTATAGCAATGTAATACATAGTTTTCAGCTTGCATCTTCAAGTTCCAGTGCAAGTAATGGAGGAAAACGGTCAATAGTTACTTCTTTGTGCTCCACACTTCTGGAAAAAAGTAAGAATTAGTCCTCAGTCTGAGTTGTCTGGGAGTTTCTTCCCTTATTTTCCTTCTGCTACAAACATTTTCCACTTTGGTTTGGTCATACTTTATTTTTAGTTGTCTGCTATTTTTCTTTTTTTTTTTTTCTTTTTTTTTTTTTTTCCCCCTGAAGTCTGATGGAACAATGCAGTGATTTCATCAAAGAAAACCAACACCCAGAGCAGTGAAAGGGTGATATTTGGGGCAGCTACTGGAGCTGGGTGGTTGGAGCTCATAAAATTTGGAAGCTTGGAGCACATAAAATTTAGTGTAACTTGGGTAGGGGCATGTTCATAAATGTTCTGAGCACTCAGACTGCTCTAAAGTACACTGGGATCAGTGCAAAAGGGTGGGTTGGGAGCCAGGGCTGGGCATAGTTTGTTCTGCATTTCATGGGCAACCATCAGCAGCTAACATGTGACCAGAGATAATGCAGTAGATAATCAGATACTCAATTTGTGCTTGTCAGTTTTCTCCTGTAATGGCAACTCCAATACCCACCTCAGCTGTTCCTCCTGGCACCTCCAGGGTTAATGTTTGTAAAATTCATCTGGATAAGGAGAATATCTGTTATGTATTGTTACAGTGGGAAGCAAGACTAAAGCCTGTGTTTGAGTGTGGTGGGGGTGTGATTATCCCAGAGCCTTGCTTTGGTGGGAGATGTGCTCCCAAGCCTGGCTGCTCGGTGAATGTTTTATGCACTCCCAGTGCCAGTGGAACAAATCGTGGCCAGGGTGGCACGAAGCTGGTGTCTTCAGAACACTGTGTTAGGTGTGTGTGAGTGTGCCTGGTCTGTGCACAGGAAGCTGCAGGGGGAATCGCTGCGGCATTAATTCCTCTACCTGAAGCAGCTCGTTCAAGGGGGGAATTACATTGATTGGTTCTGCTTTGAGTTGTTATTTTAAAAAAGTCATTTAGCTGCCTTTAAATGTTGCTTGTGTTCAGCCGGGGTGGATGGGTGTTTACACGGCTGGATTATTTCCATCTGATTGTTCATGTAAATGAGAGGTTTGTGGTTTAAGTTCAGTGAGCTTCAGCTGGTTACAGGTTACAGCCTTCTCAGAGCAGAGGGCCAGAACCCCATCAGCTCCTTCTGCCTTTTTATTTTTTATGACCTCTCATTAAAATGCTCCCACTTTGTACCTCTGTGTGTTCTTTTTTTCTTGTACTCTGTATTATTATTGGTAAAAGCTCAAAATGCACAGGCATTTTGGAAAGTCTGGTAGAGACAGCAGGTGATTGCAATTTAATCCTTGCTTGAGGGTTGGTGTAAAGCAGCAGAGTTTGCAATATTTGCAGGTATTTCCGTGTTTCTTCTCACAGATTCCTCGAGGTGTGGGTGATTGCCCTGAACAGGCATTGTCAGTTCAGCACTGCTGCTGCAGGGGGCTCCTGCAACTTCCATGTGTGGGTTTTAGGGCAGGTCAGATAATTGCAGGAGATGTTCTGGGGCGGGGAGGTTGGACTGGCTGAGCTCCAGTGGTCCCTACCCAATCCATGACTCTGGGAATGTGGAAGTGATGCAGCAGGGCAAGGGCTGGAAGCTCCTTCAGTCACTGCCCACACCAGCTGCATTTCCAAAGCTTTGTTGTTGCTTCATTGAAAGGCTGAGTGTACTGAGCTGGTCTGGTATGAAAGGACCAGAAGCAAGCTTAGCTAAGTAGCTAAAAATTAAATTAACTTCCAGCACTCTTTTGAGTTTAAATATCTTTGCATTAAAGTTATTGCATCGAAGTTTTGCTCAAACTTTCAGCAGCCCTGGGTTGGACTCTGCCAAGGCTCTGTGCTTGCAGGGTGCAGGGTCTAATGACATGCACAGAAACCCTAGAAGTCAGAAAGCTAATCCAGGGCAGTCCAGAGAAGTTAACAGCCTGTTATATTATTTATTTACACAGACCTTTCCAAAGAGCTTGTTGGAGCAGAACCATGGGTTACTGAGCTGGTAAAATTGTTTGTCTAGTGGTAGAGGAATTTCATGCTATTCAAGGCAGCTTTTTGTACTTTAATGCTCTCTGGAGGTGAGGCATATGGTAAAAGTATATGTGGCAGCGTTTGGGGCAGAATTAGTTTGAGTTTTGTGCTGCTTCGACTGCTGCTCCTGCTGCTCCTTGTCTCCTCAGACAGAGCTAGAAATTGGCATTCAGGCTTTGCTCTGAATGGGTGCTGCTGCTGTTGTCCTTCAATTACTCAGTTGTGTTTGTATTTTTGACATATTTTAACTCCTGAAGCAGACCATCAGCTTGGGTCTTTTTGTTCTGAATGTACAAAGAAATAAATTATATGGGAGCATTCCCTGCTCTTCAGTTTCAACAGAATTATCTTTACAGTGGACTGTAAAGCAAATTAGGTAGAGAGAGAACATAAAGCTCAGACCTTATCTGGTTTTAACAAGATCATGCATTTTCCAGAAGGAGTCAGATGACGTTTTAGGAATTGGTAAGTACTGATCAATGTAAAACTTACTAATTATGTCATTAACATCTGTGCTGGGGATTGATCATAGTATGAAAACATGGGGTGTGAAATGATTTTTAGGAAACGGTCTTCTGCTTAAATGCCTGGTAAGGGTTTTTTTCCTTTCCTAAGAGGAATTCATTTTGCTATATAAGTATAAATTCTAATTCTTGCTGTGGTTTTGCTGTCC
The DNA here is from genome assembly GCF_001522545.3 of Parus major. NCBI lineage: Eukaryota > Metazoa > Chordata > Aves > Passeriformes > Paridae > Parus > Parus major. The sequence goes on along the minus strand of NC_031781.1, from coordinate 165,571 downwards.
TCGATGCAATATCTGCCTATTAATAATTTCCTTTGACAGTAATCATAAAACCAGCAGAAATTCATGCAGTAAGCAAAGTTCACACACATTCAGTCATCTTTAGCAGAGAGAATAATTCATGAGTATAATTAACTGCATGATAGGTACCGAGAGTGTGAGGGGTTTTAAAGTGGGCTTGGGTTGTTGGGGGTTTTCCTGTGCTCACCACTGCTGGGAGGGTGGAAGAGCTGCTTAATGAGGCTCTCATGACAACTGCAGGAACAGACAAATTAAAATAAAATCAAAGCTCGTCATGTTTGTATTTACTGGCTGGTTAATGACACTTAAGCAGAGCCAGAGGTGGGCAAGGCAGGGCAGCCCGAGCTGCTGCATTTCCATGCAGAGTGTGCTGGGGTGCAGAGCTGCAAGCTGATCAGTTCACAATGAAATACTCTTCTGAGCTAGTCACACCTGCCTCAGCCCTCTGGAAAAGTCTCAGCAGTGTGCATGGCATTTTGCATTCGATGAATTCTCATTAGCTGGCGATACCAGAGCAAGGAATAATATTCCTTCATAACATCAGGGGGCCCCTTTCATGGTCTGCTGGGGCCTGGTCTGCACAGGGAGAGCAGCATGGCTGGGAGTTACACAGGGGAATTACATCCTGACGTGGAGTATTCTGGTTCAGCTCGCCTGAAAGCCATTTATTTTCACATAAATTTGTTTTCAAACACAGGAGTCCTCTTGGACACTGCTTTCCCACATCATCTTGAGGGCTGAATCACAGCCGCACTTGTGTTACCACCCGCCTTCCTGAGAGCCACTTCACTGTAGTTGGATGTCAAGTAAAACCATATTTCCAAGGAGATCTTTGGAATCAGGATTCCCTAGGATTTAAGGTTTTAGAAATTAGGATTTAAGGTACTGGAACACTTAGGCTGAGCTGAGGTGCCCCTGCAGGACCTGTGATATTCAGAGTGCTGTCACCAGGGCAGAGCTGCAGGTCCAGCCTGGGGTCAGAGCTTGGCAGTGCCAGCATGTTGTGCTCCCATGACAGGGTACAGGCTGATCCTGCTCTTCCACCTGCAGCCTGAATGCCTTCTTGCACTGGGGCAAGAGGCCTTTCCAGCCCTGGGCAGGCTCTGTGAGAAGGGCAGGAGCCAGTGCGGGTGGTGCGGAGCGAAATGTGACCTTTGTGCTGCTCAGGAGCCTTTGGAATGTGTTCCAAGCCTTGTGGATAACATATTTCCCTGTTAAAACGACAGTGTGGCTGCAGTCTCCTCTGTTGCCCACAGTCCTGGGTGAGGATCTCTATGTCTCAGGAGCTCTGAATGTTTGTCCCACCTCTGACCATTAAATGATGCCCCGGCTTTTTCTCCCCTCGGAGCCAGTGGGGCAGCGAGTGCTTGGGGTCAGGCCTGCCATGGCCAGAGGGACCAGCCTGGCCCAGTTCAAGGTGTCCCTGCCCATGGCAGGGGGTGGAACAAGGTGAGGTTTAAGGTCCCTTCCAACCCAAGCCATCGTGTGGCTCTGTGATGCTGGGAAATGGTTCCGTGATTATCTCGGGGTCCAGCTGGGAAGCGCTCCCACAGCCAAGGCATCCAGGCAGCATCAGAGGAAGCTGTGGGAAGGAGATGCTGAGCTTCTGATGCCTCTGGGAAGATAAAAGGCACATTTGTACTTTGCCTTGGATGCTCTTATCTAAGAGCAAGCCCTGCTTGCCTTTGGGAAGAAGGACCCACAAGCAATAGCTATTGGCAGATCGAGTTATAAAAAAAGCCTTTATAAAAGCCATCAAAACAGCCTCCACTCTGCTATTGTGGGGTTAATTATGTTCCTAAGAAATGGAAGCTGATTTAACAGAAGTTTCACAATGAAATTAGGAGATACTATGTGTTAAATTGCATATTTTTAGTTTTGTGTGTTCAGCTTAGGGTTAAAGCTCAATTCCAATTTCCTTGGAACTGTTGGGTGTCCACAAGAGACCTGCATCTGCTGCGCAGGGATTCTGTATAGGTAGGTGTGTTTTCATCAGCAGATGTTTGTATCACTTAATCCTCTTCCATTTTTAAACCAGCAGGAGTAAACTATACCACCAAATCAAATGAGATTGGGGCAGATCAATCTATTCAGTACCTTATTATCGGTTTGAAATTATCTCCTGATGTTTCAAAATGAGTGAAAATCACTCTGCTCAATCTGACTAGAGCTTGACCCTGTTGCTGTAGTGGGCACACAGCCCTGAATTTAAGCACTTTGCAACGAAGAGCTTTGGAGTGCTCAACAGTGGGGTTTTTCTGGCCATATACACAAAGACCTGATGATAGAATTTCACTGTCTGTATATTTTCAAGGTAATGTAACAAACACTTGTGGAGGAAAGGGGCTGTCAAATGCAGATAAATACTTGACTTCTTTCCAAACGTATTAGTTCCTTAAAAACAAACACATGGAGAGGAATACAGACCTTGATGGCAGCCTCTTGAGAGACCTGTCCCAAGTTGTTTCTCCTTTTTCCAGGTTCTGGAACCATTGCATTTTGCAGGTTATTCCACCTGCACATTCTAAGTGCTTGAGCAGATTTGTTGGTCAGATGATTGAGTCTTGCACAGTAGCTCAAATCCAGGTCTAATCCCTTTAATGCCTGTCTTGTTGGTGCTCCTCAGGATAACAATGGGTGGAGAGTGAAAAATTATGCTGGAAAGGGTGTAAATGACACTTTGTGCCCCTGTTCTGCTGTCCTGTGTCTTTCCATCCCACGGTCCCCACATGTTGGTTTTGTGACTGTAACAATCCATGATGAGAGATAAGGAAAAGAATCCACAGAAAAACAGACTGGCAGGGCCACTTCCTCCAAAAGAGGGAAACACTGGAGCTTTTCTAGAAATTTGGAGTGGACTCCTTTAAATGCATGTGCTGTATATGCCCTTTCAAACAAAGATGGGGATGTGTGTTCATGCAAAGATATCCAGAATTAAAATTGTGCATTTGCAGTGTTCCAGGCCAGGTTAGACAGGGCTTGGAGCAAACTAGTCCAGTGGAAGATGTGCCTGCCCATGGCAGGGGGCTAGAATGAGATGGGCTTTAAGATCCCTGCCTACCCAAACCAGTTTGGAATTCTGTGGTTCCTTAATAATACAAGTCCCAGTGTTGTTCAGAGAGGGATCAAACATTAAACAGCACTAGTAGCAGGCATGTGGCAGTTCAACTGCTTCTTTAAACCAAAAATAAAATGCCAAAAACTTGCAAGTGAATTAAAAACACACACAAAAACCCCTTTTGCAAGTTATTTCTGTATCTGTTACTCTGTATTTCATAGTATGTATTCAACTGTTCAATGATCTTAGCAGGCTTACAGTGTTTTGTATCAATATTTGATCATTTCCTCTGACTTTAAAGTGTATTTCAGGCACTTAAGAGCCTTAGGAAAAGGTCTGAGCACCCAGGGCAGCTACTTGAGTGTTCAATGGTGTGAAGCTGTTTTGAGGAGGAGAAGTTCTCCTAGTTTGTATTTTAAGTACACTGAGGGATCAATAGTTTGGTGGTGGGGTTTGTTCATTGAGTAGTTTAGATGATGAGTTAGGAAACCCTGGAGGTGAAGACTGAGAAGGCCTTTAAGACATGGAGTTTTCAAGCCTTAATACAATAATTTTGTAGACATTTTCATCTGGTTGCTGGTGACTGTCAGTGACCTGAACTTGGGGTCTGAAGCAGTTCCTGGACTCTCTGGTTTTCCGCAGGATTTCTGGGGCACGGTAAAGATGAGCTTTCCAAGATGCAAACAAATAAGTTCAGCAGAGGAGAGGACAACCTTCCATGACTTTGTTTGGCTTTTAGGGAATGACAAAGCACTGCTAACACTCTTCCTTCCCTGCTGTCCAGCCTCCCAAGCTGTGCAAGGTGCTGACCTGCTCTGTCCTGGTGCCTGCTCAGAGCCATTAACTCCCAGGGGCTCCTGTGTCTCATTTCTGAGTGCTGAGGTCAGGACGTGCCCTTTGCCTCCTCCATTCCACTGCCTAATGATGCCATTAATAAGAGGAGCTGTGTCCCTAATTTTTCAGGGAAGACAGAGAAAGGAGCCATCGATGTCCTTGGGGTGCTGATGTCCAGATGTGTCTGAAACAGATGGACTGCTAAGAAAACAAGAGACCTGGAAGGAAGTCTCAGCCTTTTCCATCTCTGTCTAATTTTTCAAGTCTATCAAAGCACAAAAGATAGATTTCACTATGTCTGGATCTGCTCTAAGAGAGAGGAGGGAAACGTTTTGTCCAATAAGTTGGTGCTCATTAAAAAGGGAGATGAACTTTGCTCAGTGCTTTAAAAAATGGCCTTAAAATCTGGCCTGAATCTGTGCTAAGTCATACATTCTTCATAACTTTCCTTTCAAAAAGCTTTTAAAACTCCTCAGCACAGGGCTAGGAGCACTCTGGGTTGTGAAATTATCTTTGCAGACCTTGGTATTTTTTTCCAATGGTAATTTCAGAGCTCATATGTCAACAAAGCAGTATACAGAATTATCATTTCCCTCTGGACTTTTCAAATTTGTATCTCCAGAGAAAATCTAGAGACCACATGACATCAGCTCAGAATGCATTAATAAAAATGAAATGTGGCATTTGTTAAAATTCTTTTGTTGGAAAAACAGCCTATTTTTATGATTAAGTGCTATGTCAATGTTACATCACACTTACTAGAGATGTTTCTGGGCATCAGCTGGGCTGACAAGGTTTAAAAATACCTGGAATCTCCTCTTGGCATTAAAATCCACCAACATTTGCTTAAGTAATTACTTCTGTTAAATGAATCTGTGGTGTATCTGGAGAATTTACTGCTGCTAAAGCTTTTTTTTTTCTCCCTCCAACCTATGTGTCACAAAGAAATTCCTTGCAGAGGCTGCAAAAGCCTTAATATAATCAATTCACATACAAATAAATATAACTCTGTTAGTTCATGAATGGAAGACAGGCTCTGGAAAAGTCTCAAACTGAGCCTTGTGGTTCTTTGGAAAATATTTTTCAAGTGTTTCCTCCTCTTCAAGCTGGAGAGCTTTCTAATTAACCAGCTAAGGCAACAAATGCTTTCCAGCTGAGGGGAAGCTCCAGGGTTCAGATCCCAAATGGTTGATATGAAGACATGACTTATCTACCAGAGAGCTTCACATGTCCCCTGGATTTTTTAAATCTTTCCCATCACCCTTCCAGTATTAAAGGCAGTTTGTTAGGTTCCTATCAAATATTTATGGGGTTTGTTAATCGACTTTTCCTAAGGATTACTGAGCTGGGAGGGAACTTTCCCTAGAGCACAGGTTCTGCTGCTTGGGATCTGCTTTGTTCAGCATCCCCTTCCCATCCATTTCTGCAGCTGGAGTTGCCAAAGGTGCCCTAAAAAAGGACAGGAATAAAAGGCACACTATGAGGACAACATTAATATTTACTTCTGCTGTTTCTGTGGATAGTTAAAGCCTGTATGATTTTATAGGATGATCAATACAAATTTCAAACTGTTTTGATATTCAGCACTGCTGAAGCACAGCCTGGCTGCAAAGTTTATCATCACTGGCAGCTAAATAAAAATACAGCAATGCAGCTTCTGACTTTGGGGTTATTTTTAATTATATTCTACAATTAAACAGCCTGGTTGGCTGGTTCCAGGCCAGGCTGAACAGGGCTTGGAGCACCCTGGAATAGTGGAAGGTGTCCCTGCCCATGGCAGGGGTGGAACAAGATGATTTTTAAGGTCCCTTCATCCCAAACCAGTCTGTGGTCCTGTGACTGTGATAATGGGTGTGGTAATGTGTTGATTCAATTATGTATTTTTAAAATAATCTTAAATATTGTACAGTGAGTTTTTTTCATGGAGATGAGGATTTAGATTTCTAATTCCTGATGTTTAGAGCCTCTTTGAGTTTTGGAACACTGCGTAATAGGAGTTTCTCTTGATTCAAATTCCCCAAACACTGTGGTTTAATGTTTACATATAAGCAGAAAGCAAGACAGAAAGAGATTCTGGACTCTGGAAAGTCTGGCAAGGAGGTCTCAACAGAAGCTGGGTATTGCATCAGTGTTCTTCTGTAATCTCTTTTACATTGCATGGAGTGCAGAGGTCGAACTGATGGCATTCCCAAACTGGGCAGGGTATTCAAAACACCTCCAAAACTTCAAATCAAACTCGAAGTTAGGTTAGAAACTGAGTTTAATGTTTTGGAGAAGTGCTGGTTTAAGTATTTTTGTGGTTTGTGTTGGAAAGGTGCAGTATTCTGCTTTGGCACTGAGAAAAAAAAACAAACACAAAACCCACAACCAATCAAAAATCAACCAATCTCCACTTTTAAAGTTGAAACTTGCATACACCTGTGTAAATTTCCTCAGCTTGCACTTTTATGGCAAGGCTGGAGGGTTCTGCCAGGACATTTGTAGTGCCCTGGGACAGTCTGTCCATGCAGTTTGTGTCTGCACATGGAATGAGGAGCAGGGAGGAATTTTCCTCCTGACAGCTGCTGTGATCATTCCTCTGTTAGATCCATCTCTAAATAAACCTGTTGTTTACCTGTGCTTCAAGAGAATGAAAATGCAATTTAAGGGACTGTTTGGATGCCATTGAGAGTCAGTGGGGAAATTCCCACTAACTCTACCAGGATTTCAGATTTGCCCTCAGAAGACAGCCAATGGACCTAGAAAATGGTACTAAGTGTACCCTCAAACTTACAGCTTTTGGAATAATTGTGCTTCTTGCAGTTTTCATTTACCTTTATTTTCAAAATAAAGCAAACATTGGAGGTCTTCCTCCAGTAGCAATGAAATATTTCTTATATGAGGTAGTTTGTGATCTGGTCTGTTCTGACTGCAGAACAGGGGAGGCACGAACAGAAACAAATTTGGCTGCCCAAAACTGAAGGAATTGGTTTAACAGGATGTGTAGAAAATCCTTTTTGTTGTCTACAGGTAACAATTTCTACTCATTTGGCCAATTTTGTGCTGTCTCTTTTCTGCTGATTTTTGCCATGACTCTTTTAGCTCTTAGACATTCCATGTGTGGATTCAATTAAATGTGTGCAGCAGCAGGGAGCTAGCCCTGTACCAGAGGAACATTCCTTGGGTAATTGTTCCAAGGAAAAGCTTTTCCAGCTTTTCCTCTGCACCCTCTAATTGTGCCTGTGTGGCAGAGGGGCAGGAGCACAGCAAGCACAGCAGACAAGATCCCACAGAAAGCTGCTTAAACAATTGGATTTGGGATGTGCTGAATGCCTCAGCAAACCTCAAAGCTGGATGCTCTAATGGAGAGAAAACCTCATTTTGAGGAGTGTTACTTAGCTCCTCTAAGTGGTTTTAGGAGCAGATCCTCAGTCCCTGAAACCACCCTCCTCTGGAGATCCCACTAAACCTGGCTGGGAGGGGGAAGGTGGCTCTGAGGAAATACCTTGGCTTGTCAGAAAAACAGGGTGTTCAAAGCCATAATAACTCTAAAGCTGGGGTGTATGTACATATAAATAGATGGGTTTTGGCATGTTTAAGGAGTTCTTTGCCTATGAAGAGGTGTTTAGCAGTGGACCTGAGGCTGATGAGTTGTGTCTGGGGAAGGAGCACTGTTCTTCCTCCTAGGTACACTCACAACTTGATGAAATCGGTACCTCATGCTTTTCCAGGTGTTGCCAGCTAAGTTCCCTCTCCATCCACAGCTTCCTGTGGATGTGGGCTCTGTCCTCTGCCTGCTCTAATAGAATGGTGCCCTGGCCAAGCACCTTGCTAAAGCCCTCAGCACAGGTGGCTGATAATCTAATTATAGTTAATGTGCTTAATTTCAGAAGTGATGTTTAAAGCTGAAAGGGGGTTCCAAAGAACTTTCCAGCTCTACCTTCCCTGCCTGGCTAGAGTCACACAGGCTTTTAAATTATTTATCCAAAACTAGCTTTGAAGGAAGAATTAAAAATTAAAAAAAAAAAAAAATTGAAATTTGAATTTATTAAGACCTTGATAGAAGAGGGGAATGGAAAGAAGAGCTTTCATAGGAGTGCTTTGGCTTCTGCTGATCTGCAGGGAATAACAGGTGAGTTTTGGAAATCTCGATGGTTTTTATTCACCTCCTCAGTTTCTCCCTGTCCCCCATCCCTGTTTCTCCTTTCACACACCAAGCAACTTGACTTACTTTACATTTTCAGTGCCCTTTGCAGTGATCAGCCCTGTTACCAGGTGAACAGAGTGATGTGAGTTGATAATTCCCTTCCCAAAAGGGGTCCTGGCTGCTCTGCACATACAGCATCCTGCTCTGGGACTTGTTTTGGTGTTTGTTTTTTTTTTTTAATTTGGCTGTAGAAACAAAAGCCGTGCATGTGTTTGACTTTCTGGCTGCTTGCAGTAGTACAGGGGGGCTGACAGGCAGCCTGGGCAGCTGCAGAAGCACTCCATCATTTTCATGTGAACTAAACCCTGCTCCCCTCAGCGCTCCACACACAGCAATCTGTCTTCAAGGCAAAATTAAAACCAGTTTTAGCATCTGATTAGCTGTGTAATCCAGCTGTCTAGGGGGTGTGGAGAGCAAAGGCAGGAGGATGTGTGTGGATGCCCTCATTCTGTGTTCTGCAGCTCAGGACAGTCATTTGCTAAAAATTACACCTGTTCAGTGTAAAGTGTGCTCAGCCAGGATCAATACTGAAGAACAAAAGGTGCTAAACCTTCCCCTTTCATCTCAAGTGCTGTACAGAATTTCAACTCTCCCTATGGCTCCCGCAGCTACTCTCACTGTGTGAGGGGCTCCAAGCCCGAAGTGCCTGGAAATAACCCTGCACAAGACATTTCTTTCTTGCCTTGGCTTTAATTTTCCTGCTGTTTGATAGTCTTCCTTTTAACCCACACAGCACCTGTATAGGTTTTCCCCCTGAAAAAATTATTCCTGGTTACTTCGTAGCTGATACTTTGAGATAATTGCTTTTCCCAGCCCTTGCCCTGTACTTGCATAGATTTTGTATCTGTTCCCCTCTTCAAAGTATCCCTCCTTCCTCCTCCTGTATTCCCAAGCACAGCTGGTGAGTCCAAAGAACAGTTTGGAAATTCTATCAAGGCAGTGTTGAAATGTCAGATACTGTAAGCACATGGGTTTTCAGTTCCTAAGTCCCACAACAACAGATGTGATGTGAAAACAATCTTCCAAATGCACAAACTACGGCCAGAGATTGTAGGATTGCAGAGATTGTTTATGATTTAACAATAAAGCAGTGATTTTATATCTTATGTGATTTCTAGGCTATTAAAGTCGTTATGTTAATGGTGAGCAAGCTTTCAAAGACTTCATGTGATGAAGCTGCAGATGTTTTGACAGTAAGGGAAATTTGGGATTCTGCTACTGCCTCATCAACTACTGTTAGGTTTGGGATGGGTTTTAGCAGTTTTGGGGATGAAATAAAACAAAAAGTGTATCTGATAGAGCAATAAACTGCCTGCTGGGGCAGGGCAAGGAAGTTCTGCTGCTGAGCAGATCTCTGGGAATTCAGGCCTGTGTTTTCTCCAAGACTTTAGGAAGAGCTACACATGCTGTTTGTAGTTGGGAGCATTAAATCAGGGTTGTTGTGTGTTGTGCCAGGTCTCATTTGAGAGGTTCATGGGAGTTTGTGTGATACCAGAGGCCATAGAATGTTGTTGTATATAAGTAGAGATATTATAAAAGAAAAGCCTTATAAAATATGGTTTAGGCCTTGCTGCTTTGGCTAAGCTAGCAGCTGGCCTGTAGGTTCTTACAAGAAAGAATCAGAGAAATGAGAATCAGTTTGTATAACAATCTATTTTTGTAGGGAAAAATAGGTTCACACCTGCAAAAACAAGAAAACTATCCCATGGGAATCAGTGACTAAAATGTGTAAGCAATCCAGGGATAGAGGGGGTTTGATGGACATATACACGGGCCATTTACCAATGAGTAAGCTAAGTTTCAGTGTGCTGTTAGCTAACTGGATATAACACAGTGCCTTCTGATACTCCCCTAAATATGAACTATGTGAATAAAAATTTGCTTTTTTGTTTGAAGAAACTGAGTCTGTTTGGATTGTGGCAAAATGTGGTGTGATTTGGGATTCTGCCCCAAATCCAGGCATGTTCCTGATGGAACTGTGTTAGGTGGATCTGGCACATGTTGGCAAGCACAGGGAAATACACCTGGTTGTTTATGCCACACCTCTTCTTTCCTTCTCACAGCTTCTTTAAAATGTAAATCTAAATCTAATCTAAAAAGCTCTCCACAGCATTTTCAGGGGGATCAAAAGCAAATGGTGGGGCTGACTGGAAATTTGGGTGGTCAAATTGTTTTCAGCTATGTGGTTCAGGCCATTATTCCTCCACTGTGGTTTAACAGTGAATGGAAAAGGTGAAAAAGAAAAGAGGACCAAGTACTGGAACAGGTAATGTCAGCTTGGAACAAGGCTTGGGAAGAAAAGGGGAGCTGGAGCAGGAAGGAAAGATGTGTTTGGGGAGAGCTCACATCTCCTAAAGGATTAAAGTGAATTGCTTACGTCTTCAGTTTTTATTACAGAGCCAAACTGCCCTTGCTTGCCATAAACTGCTTTGCAAAAAGTCATCCTTCCTCTGGGCCTCATTGCAGTGACATATAATGTGGATATTTTGGTGCTTTGGAGATAAATGTGTGTTCAGATGACAAAGAGCTGCAACAATTACACTGCTTTACAGGGGTAGCGATTATCAGTTATAGGCACTCAGGCAATTCCACATCTGACTAGTGGAACTCTTGCTGGAGATACAAAAAAAAACACAAAAAGAGAGACCTGAAAGATATTTATACTTTAAATATTTCATCCAACCTCTAGTCCAAAACTTTGTCTGCCCAGGTAAAGGATAAAACAATATATGCAAGACTCCAAAGGGAAGTTTTACTGTTTCAAAGTGAGATCAAATTCCTTCTGTTCAATGCTGGACTCCTCAGCAAAGTCTGTCTGTCTTGCCTGCTCTCATGGCTGGATATTTGATATTTATCCTCATATATTAGGCTGAAATTCCTGAGATGGAGAAAAATCTTTGAAAACTTTCAAGGCCAAAATTGATGCCCAAGTGTGAACTTTGATAGGTTTGAGGAGGGCTTGAGTGTTGGTTCAGGGCTGATTTTAATTAAAAATGCAGTGAATGTATCAGCTGTAGCATTAAAGGAAGATGCTGGGGCATCTAAAGGGAAATTCATTATTTAGCAGGAGTATGAAGCCTGAAATGCCACAGCTGAACAGATAAGTGAAGGAGACAGTCAGCCCTGCTCAGTACCCCCAGTTTTCCTGTCTGGGGGAATTATTCAGGCTTTTAAAGTCCCATTAAAGTGCTCTGCTGACCTCATGGAAAATCCTCTGTACTGTGTTTACTCCCACTCAGGAGACCTTGAGAACCTGAAAATTTAGTACTACAAAACAGGCGTAATTCTTGCAGAAGGTTCCGTTTAGTGTTGATGTACACAGAAAATTAGAAAAGCTAAAATTGCAGTGCTATATTATGCATTCAGGAGGTTGCAAGACAAATGCAACTTTTTGGAACATATATGCAAAAGAACTGATGATTATTTGAATAGTACAATATGTGTACAAGCAGTGCACATGTTCCTTGTTTTCTGTTGAAGAAGGGAATTTGTGTTCCGGTGGAAACAAAAGAGACAAAATAATAAAGATTTCAGGAGGGATGTGTCTGGGAAAAGAAGTGGCACAGTCCCAGCTGTGACTGAAGGTGGTGCCATTACCCAGGAAACCCCTCCAGCTTCCAGGGAACCCAGTCAGCTGCTTTGTCCTTAACCAGGGATGAAGGTTATGGTGGCCTTAAACCAGAACAGACTCGGTTATTGCTTAAATTCACTCAAAATGTAACCCATGATTCTCTTTTCCATCTGTTTCGAAATAATAATGAAATAAATCCTGATTTATCAGTGTAAGGAGAGTTTAATTTCCTCTGCCACAAGTCAGTCCTGCAGCCTTGATGCATCTGAATAGTCACAAGTTCAGATTTTTGAGGCAGAATGCCAGAATAGTCCAAGTTGGGACTTGAATAGTCCAAGCTGACCCACATGGATCAAGTGGTATGTGACCTGTATTGCTGTGGTTAGGGTTTAACCTTGGGTAGGGAATGGTGATCATTAATTTCTGAGCAGCAGTGGCTCTGTTGTGATCAAAGCCCATGCTGCTCGTGGGGCTGGTGTGTTATCTAAGTGGCTCAGGGTGATGCAAGCACCTATAAAAATCCGAGTGTGCACACGTGGAGGAGAGGGAGGTGACTCTGGGGAATGCATTATCCAAGAGCCTGCAAATTCATGCCTCTGCAATTATAGGGTGATATTTTAATTATTAATGCAAAAAGAATTTGAATAGCAATAATTGCAGCTGCTAAATTTGCCACTAAAGGCAGAAAAGGGGAATTCAGGAATTTGTTTATTGTGCTTTGGAAGCCATGTGAGGAAGTGTTTTCACTTCTTATGGAGTAATATTTTCTATTCTGCTTTCCACAAGACCAAGAGCACCTGTCCAAGCAGCACATCTGGATAAGCTGAATCCAAATCCTTCCAGGAGAGTGGGCTGAGGAATTCTCTCCAACATGTAATTAATTGTTTTATGGGGATAGGGGAAACAGAAGCCAGAGCAGTGCAAGTTAATGTAATTTTCATCTTGGAGGAGAAAGGAATGATTTAGACATTTGCTAATATGTGGGAGCCTGCTACTGATTTTTGACAGAACTGTGGAACTTCTGGAATGAAACTTAATTCTGCTGGCCTGGGTCTGTAATTGATGGGGCATTTATGGGCTTGAATTGAAACAGACTTGACTTCTGTCCCAGAGCTTGCTGTGGGTTTGTGCAGGGTGCCAGGTGGCCAAGGCAGTGGTCTCCAAGCCTATTGATGTAATTCTGATAATTCCCCAAACATAGCTGTAAATTAGAATTACTGCAGAGCAGCTGAGTTTAAGTGGAGTCATAAGGATGCTGCACTGCATAAATCTCAATATTCTGTTATAACAATCATTGCTTAATCTGTACGTGACACAGAGGGCCAGAGGTGACAGCTCTGGGATTAGATAGATAGATAGATAGATAGATAGATAGATAGATAGATAGATAGATAGATAGATAGATATCGAACAATCTTGAGAGTCCAAGCAATGTGCATGTATTAATAGTTAATAGGTAATATTAATTTTAATAGGTAAAGCAGAGAGTGTAGCTGGGGTGGAGCCCACACTGGATGGGAATCCTGTCTCAAGGGATTGGTTTTGTAAAGCTCAGCAAGCTGGTGAGAGACAGATAGAGTTTTGGTAGAGGCAAACTGACTTGCTCTGAGTCTCTCCAGCATTTGGGAAGGATTTTGGTGGCTTCCCCCTTTGGAAACTCTGCCTGTAGGATATGTTTTCAGGTATTGGGACAAATTGCTGATGAAATTCATGTTTTCTGTTCTGTCCAGACAGTCTCATTAATAACTCACTGCACACAGCACACAGGCTGGGATGATTTAGAGGCAGTTGCAGCTTGGACAGGCTGAGCACAGGACTGGGGAGCACCCATCATCAGCTGCTGGTGGAAGCAAAGGACTCAGGGTCTCAGAACTGACACCTTCAGCTGCACAATCAGCCCTGGTTGATGGTTTGAGGATGGTTTTTCTGTTTTCTAATAGTTTCTTCCAATGGCAAACCAGACTCTCCCTTACTATTGTCTGAGGCCAGGGTTTACCAGCTGTCAAACTGCAATTAATCTATTTGAGTAAATAAAGCATTTCCAGCTGTAATGAAGACATGTAAATGCCTTCAGAGTTCCAGCTCTTAGGGAAGGACCTCCTGACACCCCAGGGCTGTGGGAGTTTGTACATTTGGAGTAAATGTACAATTCCAAGTGTCCAGTTTGTATATTCCTGGGTTTCTGTAGAGCACGGACCTGCACATCACACTTGGCTTGGAAGGATGAGGTGCTGAGCATACCCTGCAAGGATCTGACCTCTGCATGTCCTGGATATTTGTGTAAATTGGTATTATGCCCCACCATGACATGACTTAGCTGGGATTTGGGCAGCATGTGCACCTGCTTTGCAGAAGTACAAACTAATCCCATTTTAGGCTAAAAAAAGCCTAAAGTTTGTGGGCAGAGTGCTGGTTCAGAGCCTCCCATTCTATTGCCCTGTTCCCCATTTCCTCCAGCATTACCTCAGCTTTTGGTGTCACAGGGCTTCATCACTGAAAATGGGCACTGTGTTTCTCACACCTCATCATTCATTCTGAATATCTTAATTTTAAAAAATTATTGTTTTACTTCAACACTGAGCTGAGGCACTGCTGACTGTTAACTGTTTACATCAGGGAGTCATTATAAAAAGAGGCAAAACCCATCCCCCTTGGAGGTCCTGGGAAGTTTGGTACCACTTGGAGTGCTGAGCACTGCTGGTGGCACCAGATACTCAAAATGTGCAAGGTGTGATGTGTCCTTGGTCATGACTTCAGCTTGCCCTGGCCATGACTAAGTTAAAGCTGATTCCCTCTCAGTGTATCCAACAGAACAGTTCCTTCCTGGGAAAGCATTTCCAAGGTGCTGCTTTTGCCAATTCATCCCTCAGTGGAAAAGCTTTCTGAAGAGCACAGACTGAAGATGAATGCTGTTCATTTGCTGGAGATAGGGACAGGCTGCAGACTGTGCCAGCTCATCACAGAACCATGCTCAATAATATTTTTTAATGCAGCCATTTCCCTTTTCTCCACGTCTTGCAGTGAGGGTCTGTTCTGTTCTCTGTTGCCATGCTTCACATCTTCTGTAAGAAATTAAGATACAGGTCATAGGGAGTTAATTGGGAGCTCAGCTCTTCCCACAGGCCACTGAAAGACCATTTGGAAACAGAAATAGAAAAGTTGCCCCCATGTTCCTCCAGCCTTGGCCTTTGGGAAGAGCTTTGACTTGTGTCCTCCACAGGCTGGGGATGGGGTTGAAGGACCCCTTGAGGGATTTTGGGTGGATGTCTGTTACAACAATCATCAAATAATCAAAGTGCAGTGAGCTGATAAAAGGAGAGGGCACCAGACCAACCTTACCTTTATCTCTGCATAAATACCCTTATAAAAACACAGCTATTTTTAGGAATTAGCATTGTGAATTAGCATTGTTCTTTCTGTGTTTCCATCTTTCAACTGAGCACTTGGTATTTTAGCAAGAGGGGTTTTTAAAGTTGACCTGATTCCAAACTAAAGGATAAATTCACGTTTACTGGTATCTTGAGCATTTTTCATGATCCATCTCTTTACTTGATTCACCAAAGCTCTGAGCAGTCATACAAGCAAATACACACCTACTAGTACAGGCAAAGGAAAGTTATTTCAAATATTGATTCTTCCTATGGATTTCTTTAGTTCTGTTTCCCCAGCTTTTCGTGTTTGTAGAAGCAGAACAAGACCAGCTCGTCTTTACTTAGGAGGGGGAGAAAAATGATTATTTAAAGTTATTTAAAGTGAATAAAAACTAATTCTTATATTCAGGATTGAAAGTCAAGAGTTCTATTTCTGGCTCTCCTTAGTAACTTCCTTATTTGTGTAACACCAGGCTTCTTTCATTTTCGGAAGAAAGGGCTGGTAAAACAATAAAACAGTTTTTCTTGCAGATCAGTTTAAGGAATTGATCTTTTGAATCAGTATTACAACTGGGAAGGGCCGTGCATATGATGGATTGATGGGCTGTAAAGCTCACTCATCAACAGGGAAATGGAAAAATGTTCTTTCATTTGTCACTCTGGTATTTATTTCCAAAGGGCAGCTACCCCTTGGGAAAACTGCAGCAGCTTGAAAGTCAGCTGTGCCTACTCTTTCTTTTCAAAATGTATTGATTTTTACATTTTTTTAGCAGCAGCTCTGTCTCTACCCTCTGTCAGAGCTGATGCTGGGTGGTTCCTGGTGAAGGGATCCCCCTGGGGAAGTCCCTTCCTGGAGGCAGAGGTGCTGCTGTGACAGCATTTATGGCAAGAGGGCACATCGGGAGTGCCAAATGGGGTGATTTAAATCCCCTGAGCCCCTGTCCAGCCCTCCATACACTGATGGGAGCAGAATGAAGGGTGGTGCTTGCTGAGGCAGACCTGTTCCTGGCACTGGTGAGAAGGGCAGGGGCCCTGGTAGTGGATAAACATTGGGAAAAGCAGCAATTCCAGGGAGCTGAGATTGAAATGGGAATTTCTGGGCTTTCAGCACTAATCCCTTCCACTTCAAGCAAGCATGTTTGGTTTTTTTCTCATAATTCAGTAGTTTTTTGACAGTTGTCTGCTCATAGAACTGGAAATCTCTTCATTTCTGTCTTAATTCTCTTCCAACTCTTGCACTCTTGTGCCAATGCTAATTTTGGATTTACAGCCCATATTCTCACCCCAGTTTGCATTGAAAAGGCCATTCTGACCCTTCCTCTGGCTCTGTGGGATTCAGTGACTGGATCCTTGGCTGCCCACAGGGGCCAGAGAAGCTCCACTCCTCCAGGCTGCCAAGGAGACCCTGCTTGCACTCAGGTCAAAGTGGGATTTGCTTTTCCTTAGATTTGGATTGTGACAGACTCTGTCCCACAAGCAGGGTAAATGTGGTGGTGAAGTTTAAATCAGCAGCAGGAGCAGCCAGCATTCCCAGAGGGAAGTCCTGGTGCAGGGACCTTGCTGGAGACTCTTGGGCAGTTGCCAGATGAGATGGGTGTGACTCCCAGAGCAGTAGTTCCTTGCCCAGCATCCCTTTGGCACTCCAACATTAATATCTTTTAGTGCCTAATTCCCAGGCTTTTCCTTATGTCCCTGATCTTGGATTGACAGTGCTACTGGGAAAAGAAACAAAACCTTCCCCAACTTCATGTAATTTTTACAACTTCTGGCTTGCAACACATCTGAAAACCCTCAGAGTAGCATTATCCTGCCTTATCCGTTTCTCTCAGATTTTCATTGCTGTAGGAAAACTGCCAAGGAACTACAACAAACTCCTAATGAGCTGGAGGAATGGTAGGACCTGTACATACACACTTAACTCACACAGACATTCTTTCTGTGTCTTCACTTCAAAGACGTTTAAGGAGTAAAGTCCTAGCATGAGGAATGGAAGGAGAAGGAGAAGGAGAAGGAGAAGGAGAAGGAGAAGGAGAAGGAGAAGGAGAAGGAGAAGGAGAAGGAGAAGGAGAAGGAGAAGGAGANGAGAAGGAGAAGGAGAAGGAGAAGGAGAAGGAGAAGGAGAAGGAGAAGGAGAAGGAGAAGGAGAAGGAGAAGGAGAAGGAGAAGGAGAAGGAGAAGGCTTTGGAAATAAATTTCAACTTTTGCTCCAAAATGTCTCATTTTATCTATAGAGGTGGAGCAGAGCAGTAGCACACAAGATCCACAATTGTGTTGAACCTGCTACAAGAGCTCTGATTTTATAGATCAAGTCCTTTAACACATTATCTGAAAAATGAATCAAGTTCTTGTCTTCATCTTCTGGGAGGGAGTGGGAGGAGGAGCCTGCAGGTAAAAGCCCAACAGACAGCACAGAGGGAGGAGGGGAAATAAGGAGCACCTTGCTTGGTGAAATCTCTCCTTTAGACAATGCTGACATTGATGGAAATACTCTTTTTTTGGTGATTTTTCTAAGTTTTCTAAGTGGTTATACGGCACTGAAACTCACAGGTTTCTATAAATAAGTTACACATCATAACTTGTACATTTATTGGGCATGTGGAGGTCTGTCCCTGGAAGAAGGAGAAAGCAGCTCAGTGAGGTTTGGGCAAATCTGGCAGACAGGAAGTAGAATTATAAATATTTTTCCAGCATTTCCAATATTATAAATGTTTTTCCAATACCCTCCTATGGATTCCTTTAGCCCTATTTCCCTCACTTTTCCTTTCTGGAAAGATGGAAATAAGCCCTCTCTTCTTTACATAGGAGGAGGAGAAAAAGACGTTTTAAAGTGAATAAAAATTAATTATTACATCTAGATTGAAAGTCAAGGACTCTATTTCTAGTTCTGTGGCTGCCTCCTGATTGCTCCTTGGCACAGCGGCCTCATGACTCACAATTCAAAGGGCTCTGAAAGGAGCAGCTCCTGGTCCTGGATGAGTTCCACCATCTGCAGGACCCACATGAGTGGCAAGGCCAGGGACCACATGGGGAACTGAACCCCCTTCCCCAAAAAACCCCAACCAGAAACCTAAAAAACATCCCTAAAACCCAGGAAGGTTTGGGGATAAATGAGGGGGTTGGGTTTTTCTAGCCAGAAATCCACCTAGTCCTTGTCATTGTGCAGCAGCTAAGAGTAGTGTCAGAATCTTAACCTTGCCCTATCTCCTGTGTCTTGTCTGCAGAAAGGGGAAGAAAACATTTGGAATTATTTTCTTCAAAATATTTATCTATTAATATGGTTTCCTTGAACTATACAAGACTCTGGGCCTAGTCAAACAATCCAAAGAATTGTTCAGCAAAGCAAAAGCTGCCCACAGAATTTTAGTCCTGAGTCTATATATTGTCTGCACTTTTTTACTGATCACTGGGTGGGATTAAAACCACCCTATGGAGGCTCTCACCTGAAGATGGTCCAGCCCCCAGTACCTGTGTTCCAGTTGTTGTTCCTTGTAAGAATGTAGAAAAAATTCTGTTAAATGTCAATTTCCTTTTTATTGTAGGCCAGTATTTTCCTTGCCCATTTTTTTCTTTGGGCTGTTCTGCATCTGAGCCTCCTCTTTTCTGAAAAATCACTTTAAAAAAGGCTGAAAATCTTGATAACAAAGAAAGCAATCACAATGATTCAGCTTCAAAACCTTTTTTTCAAGCCCAATTGCTGTTCCCTGTGAGAAGGAGATGAGCTGCTTTTTTTTGCAAAATGGACCTTGGAAAATGGATTTTATTATGAACCTCTTCCTTTGTAATATGTTTATCTCATTTAGTCACAGTCAAGTATTAAAATTTTATGTCAGTCACCACTGTATATTCATGGGCTACAGGTCCTGAGAATGATTTTCTGTGACTTCCATTTTGGACCAGTTCTGAGGAGAAACAAATGAACAGTCTGCTGGGAAGCCTTAACAATCTGTAATTAAATATGGAGAAATCTTAAAAATTAAATCAAGATTTTGCTCTTTTGTCACCATAAGTGTAGAAGAGAAAAAAAAGGCAAACATGAAATAACTGGAAACTGGGAAAAAGGATCAGATTCATTTTGTTTTCTTGAGGGAATGGTCATGTGCAAGTGGCCTCTTTATCTAAGCAAGACATGAGAGGTTTTGCCTGACTCACCTGGTGCTGGAAGGACCTCATAGTGCAGCTAAAACATAGCCCCTGCTTCAATAAGAAATTAAACATAGCCGTGATCAGGATATTCCAAATGGAGTTGCCAAATTTGTATGGAAGGAGTAACTTTAATTCGGCTTCATGTAACTTCAGTAACTTCAGGTGCTTCATGCTGCCCCCTCTGTGCTGTCTGTTGGGCTTTTACCTGCAGGCTCCTCCTCCCACTCCCTCCCAGAAGATGAAGACAAGAACTTGATTCATTTTTCAGATAATGTGTTAAAGGACTTGATCTATAAAATCAGAGCTCTTGTAGCAGGTGCAGTATGTGAGAGGAAGGTTGCTGAGAACCTTCCCTAAACCCTGGGGAGAGAAGACGAGGAGCCAGGAGCAAATGCAGTGTGACAAGGAGGTGTCCTGTGAGAGTCCAGGGCTGGGAAAGGCTCCATGGGAAGTGACCAGTTGAAAATCCCCGGGGTTTTGATATAAATGAGCTCTGTAGTGAGGGGAGACCTGGGGACCTGGGATCTGCCAAGCGTTGGGGTCAGGGGCTGTGAGATATAAAACACTGTCAGGGTGGGAAGGGGGTTCATGGAACTGCCCAAATTCATAGAACTGCCCTTCTTTGGGGGGGATATGGAACATGGACAGGGGAGGAAGGAGGGAGGGTTTGCTGAGGGTGATCAGTCTCAATAAGGAAGATCTAAGTGGAATCAGCCAAATAACAGAGGTCAAACCCTTGCAAAAGACTTGGATATTTAGAAACAATTTCTGCTTGCACTAAGGCTGATGCAATTACCTAATACATAGAATCCTGGAGTGGTTTGGTTTGGAAGGAACCTCAAAAGCCCATCCAGTCCCACCCTCTGACATGGGCAGGGACACCTTCCACTGTCCCAGGCTGCTCCAAGCCCTGTCCAGCCTGGCCTTGGACACTTCCAGGGATCCAGGGTCAGCCACAGCTCCTCTGGACACCCTGTTCTATGTTTTACCACTGTCATTGTAAAAAACTTTTCTTCCATTACGTCCCAGTTTACACTGCCCTGAGAGTTTTACCAGCCAACTCCTTGATGCATTTCTTTAAATATATTTGTGTCAACATTTGAATCTGCTTCAGCTTTCAAGTGCTGTTATTTCCCCCAGCTGTGGCAGTGCTGTGTTGCTCCCAGGTGGGTTGGTTTGGTTATGATCACTCTGATTTTGGAGTACAATGACTGCAGTCAGGCTCATCCTCATCGTCTCCGTCCCCCTTCAATGTGTGCCCTGCCAGCAATTAAACTTCCAGTTGGGAAATAAGAAGAACATGGCTGAGGCTGCCTCACTAAAGGAATGAACATATATCAGATAAACTGCAGCAAACTAACAAAAAGGCTGCCTGCAAAGCCAGTGATGTGATGTTACAGGAGCCTGTGACAACCCCCGACTGAGGGAAGCCAATGGCTTTGCCCACACACAGACAAATGGATCTTTTCTCTGGGAAGGGAACAGCATTCCAGACAAAGGGGGTGGGGATCATTCTCATCCCTGTGAAATATCCCATGTCACCCTCCACACATGCTGCAGGTAGAAAGTATCTTTCTCAATAGTGTGGTTACTAACCTGCAGAAGGAGAGCAGGGTATAAACTCTGGCCAGCTTCAAGATTATTCACTGTCACTGTAAAAGCTGTTCAGCATTTGAATAGATACCACTTGTTTGGGGTTTATTTTTAATGAATTAATGGGGTGTGCAGTGGTTCTCCATTTTTAACCAAAACTCTCGCCTCTGACTTTTTTTTTTTGCCTAAGTTTCCCCATCTGTGAAGCACAACCAGTCCTAAGGACTGCTGCACCTCCCTCAGTCAGTGTTCTCTGATGGTTGACAGCTTGTTCCCTGCACTGTGGAATGTTTTATACCACGTCATGTGCTGCAGCAGTACCAGAGTCCCTGTCTGTAGAGCAGGTTTCACTGAACCACAACCTCAAACCTCAGGAAGGGCAAGCAAGGTCCAAAGGGACCTCCAGAAGCCCAGCTCCAGCCTTTGCATGGAGCTGCCTCCCAGCCCTGGCCACTCACTCACTGTTGCTCTGCCTCTAAAATAGCCAGGATGAAAATTAAAATATATACAGGGAACATATTTCTCTCTTTCCAAGATTTTCATGGAGCTGAGCTTGTTTTCAGTCCCCAGCAGCTTATCCTCTTCCAGATGAGCTGGAAGGGGTCAGCTACAGCATTAGTCCATTTCCATGGACAGCAGCAATGAAATTGTCTGGCTTGATGTTCCTGCATATCTCCATTGCTGGTGCTAAATTATTGCCAGCAATACAGCTAAAGCTGTCTGTCCTCTAATTCCCAGCCTTCTGTGCTGAAATTTCTTGCCACTTGCCTGGGTATTGTTCTAAAGGTGATTGAAATGGCACTGTGGGTGACAGCACATCGGTGCTGCCTTCAGCTCTGTTTTGGCAATCAGTAGTCCAGAATGAAAAAAATATATTATTATGAATTTATCTTAAAAATTAAATCCTGTGAGATTATGGTGCAAATGAATTACTTGAGTGATTTCATTTTGACCCCTGTAACTCTCAAAGGCTGTAATTGTTGCACCCAGCAGGTAACATTTGCTTGAGTTTATCTACTTTTATTAATATGGAATATGTAGGGAAGGTTTTTTAAATTCATGAAGTTGCCAAGACCTTTTGCAGTTGTACTTAAGGGCTAGAGAACCATCCTGGCCAGGCACTGGAGCCAGGACAGCTCACACTTCACCTCCAGAGTATGAAATCCATCCCAGTCTGGGTAACCCCAGTCCAAGCACTGCAGTGCCAAATTTGACAGGCTAAGCAGGACTGATTTTGCCCTGAGTTGCGATCAGTCATCCTGGAGAACCAAGACCATGTTCCAATGTCCTAGGCTAAGATTTCCCAAGGAAACAAAGGATTGTTGGAATGGCTTGGTCAGCGATGGTCACTGATGGCACAGCAGGTGCCTTGGCTCTTAGGCTGCTGGGAGACAAGGCAGTGCTGTCACAGAACATGTTCTTGTTGGGCAAGAGCTTGGAATTGTTTCCTTAGGCTGTGCTAAAATACACAGGCTGTGTCCTCTGTGCATGGGCCTGAGGTGGGGTCAGGAGGGCTCAGACGGGGATTTTGTTCAGTGGCTACACAGAACCAAAACTGGCACATCCCACATGCCTGGAAGTGGCAGGCACACAGGATGGGAGCTGTGCACAGGAGCTGTGAGCCCAGGACCAGGAAGGAAGCACAGTTCAGACTGATGCCCTTTTAGATGCAATATGGAGTCAGCAACCAATCAAGACAAAGTTTCCTGGCACTTTTATCTTGTCTGTGGGCCTGTTGTAGAACAAGGGTCATTTTGATAAATGCTAGTTGTTAGTTTCTTGAGTTTCCAGGGGTTAAGAAAAGTGAGGTCAGAATTATGTGGTGTTGAATTTTGTCTGCTTTGACTTTGAGGGAGAACTCCCCTGAGAAGGTGCTGGACTTTTAGCTCATGTAGAAGGTGCAAGTGACACTGTTTTAAGCAAACCAGCCACTCCAGTGTCATTTCACAACTTTTATCAGGATTTCTGCAAACACTCCCTTTCATGGGACCACTGAGCCCTTGTAGATTCCTCACGCTCTGACTGGTTTTCCCGTGGCTTTGTGCCACGTATCTGAGCTCCACACTGGGAGGATTTTCTGTCTCTGAAGGTCAAAATCCTCGTGGTGACATCAAAACTGATGTGCTTCTAAATGGGCTGAGCCCACGGAATTACTTAGGAGGTTTCAAGATGAAAACATAAGGAAAAGTGAATCAGCTCTTCCAAAACAATGATCTCCTCCATCTCCCCAAACAATTTCAGCAGCGCAGCAAAAATAACACAAAGGAACCAAGCTGTTCCCAGAGTGAAAAGGGATCAGGTTTGCAGCTCAGGGGTCTGATGGAGCAGGAGGATGGATGCCCTCCTCCAGTCAGCCCCAGCCAGATCATTGCTCACCCTGACTCCAGCTCCAGCTGCTCTGGAAGCATGCAGCCTTGATACTCTTGGGTTTTATTCTAATTATTGCGACAGTGATAGAAATTGTTCCTACCAATATGTATTTCAATAACATTTAGCACTTATTCAGCATCTTTACATTGAAAATCTCAGAAGTGCTTACCAGAAAGCAGTGGAAATCATCTCCAGTTTTTCCTCAGGGGAAAACAGGCTGATAAGGACCTCTGGTGTGGATTGATAGCTCTCTGATTTTGGAGAGGCAGCACACTCAGAATTTGTAGGGGTTTTTTGCTGTTCTTTTACCCCCTCTTTACTGGAAAGCCATTCCAGGAGGATGCAGGAGGTGTCTCAGTCACTGGGAAGATGTCTGGGATTTGGGGCTGGGTGTGTTTGGACCTTGAACCCTGGAAGAGAGAGCTCTGTGTTGGTCAGTGACAGATTGTATGGCAAGGATGAGGAAGGGAACATGACACAGATCACATCTCTGCAGAGGTGTCTCTCTGGACACACTGTCAGCCAGAAGAGACCTCATGCAGGGAGACAGGAGGCAGATCCTGGTTGCTTGGGCTCGTGCCAAAGGAGCACCTGAGAGGGATGAGGAGAGGAGACAGGAAAGCAGAACACAGGGGGGGTCCTGTAGTCTTTGTGTTTCTGTACTTCTCTTCCCAGCTGAATTACTGTCCTCCTGTTTTTGTGTGGCCACACATTCATTTTGTGTGACGTGGCTCTGCAGGGAGCTCACCTGGCAGCCCAAGGCTTTGTCCCAAGCACACCTCAGCTCCCAGGCCCTTGGAACACCATATTTATCCTAAAATTGGATGACATTTCTCCTTAAAGGGATGAAAAATCCCCTGTGTCTCCTAAAAGCATCCACTCTGTGTCCCCCTGCAGAGGAGAACTGAGACCTTGGGCTGATAGGAGGGGGTGTGGGAAGGAGCAGGTCCCTGAAACAGCACAGTGGAAAGATTTCCTGTGGATGGGTTCCTTCTTCCAGTAAGCCCCAGCCAGCTCATTGCACCACCTCAGCCCTCCCTGTCCAAAAGCTGTCCAAGGCCATGGGCAGGTTCAAGGAGCTTGGAGGGGCTGATACGTATTCTGCCTGTTTCAGTGGTGTTTAAGAGGATAATCCAGAGTAAAAATAATCATGAATGGAATTACAATCAGGAGACAAGATACTTTCTGCTTGGGCGTGAAAGTTATGCTACAGCATTTTGCTGCTTCTGCATCCGCCGGTATTGTTCTAATTCCTGAGTTGCAAGTTGCTAATCATAATAACACTCCATTTTGGGCTGAGCAGCACAAGAGGCGAACGTTACCTGGGAATTAGAGGGGAAATCAGGAGGTGGCTGAGTTGTGGGGAGGCACGGGCGGCCGCAGCATCGCTCCGTAGAGCTCCATCCGCCGCCGGGCGCTGCAGGGCTGGCGGGGCACTGACCTTGCAGTGCGGCTGTTCCCGCACAGGTGCACGGGGCCGTTCCCGCATCGGGGCCGTGCCCGCACCGGGGCCGTTCCCGCACCGGGGCCGTTCCCGCATCGGGGCCGTGCCCGGAGCCGGGGCCGTTCCCGCACCGGGGCCGTGCCCGGAGCCGGGGCCGTTCCCGCATCGGGGCCGTTGAAGCAGGGTGACAGAGTGACAATCTACATGCCCCCGTGCCCACTGTCAGTGGCTAGCATGCTGGCCCGTGCCCGCATCGGGGCCGTGCCCGCAGCCGGGGCTACCGGTGGGGCCGGCCCATCGCACCATGCTCGGCAAATGTGCTGAGCTGCATCCAAGCCCGGCCAGCCCCCAGCCCTGCGCTGCCCGGCCCCAGCTCCAGCTCCAGCTCCAGCTCCAGCTCCAGCTCCAGCTCCAGCTCCAGCTCCAGCCCCAGCCCCGGCAGCGCCCGGCGGAGCTCTCGCCACTCTCGCTGCGCATCCGCCGCAAAGGGAAATTGTGACAGCTCCACCTGGATGTTTGATTTTATTTATTCGCGGCCCGCGGAACAATGAAGTCAGAGGTAGGTGAATGATGCAGTGCAGAAGTTGCTGCAGCAGGAGCTTCGCTACGGAGATGATTTAATGTGTGGGGCTGGCGGTGAGGGAAAATGTTAATAAATTCTGTATGTGCATGAATTGGGCTGGAGGGGGGGAAACCCGGGCGTTCTGAGTGCAGCAGATGACACTTTCTCATTATACAGCTTTCTGTTATGCCTGAAGTAGTCATTTAAAAAGATTTTGCTGCCCCGGTAATGAAAGAAAGCCAGGCTTCCCAAGGCAGAGCTACTCATTTAACTTGCTAGAATTAAGGGAATGTCGTGTTTCATCTTTATAAATGCATATCAAGTTCTAAGCAGAAAAATAAGGGTGTTAATCATCGCAGCTGATGTGCTATGCTATGTAGATTGCTCGCATTGATTCCAGGCTGGAGGTTCAGGTTTCTTATTTGCATTTAGTCAATCAAGCCCGTGCCCATCCTGAATCCCTTCGGGTGAATTTCTGTTGATTTTGTTGCTGGATGTATTTATCCTTCTTTGTGTATCTTGCCTTTAAATAAATCATTAGAACAATAAACAATCCTACAGCAGAGGGAGCAGAATGTTTCAGTTCCATCGCTGCAATCTATGCAGTTGGGAAAGGAGCAAACCATGAGTGTGGTTCAGGTTGATAAAAATCGTCTGTGCTGTCCATGGGAAGGTGTGGATTCATGGGACAGACATAAGAATGGATTCTCAGCAGAGTTCCCCAAACACAGCTTTGGCACTGGCCTGTATCCATAGGTGTTCTGTCCTTACATAAGGGCTGGCTGGGGCATCTCAAGGGGACATTTAGGGGGCTTCATTTATTCTTTATAGCTCTTAGTATATGTAATACATATCTTGGGCTTAATACATTTTTACAACAATTTTGCTAATTCCCGTCAGAGTAATTTGATTTAGGAGATACTAGATTAGTGATAGTAGATTAATAAATTTTTATTTTAATGAGGTGTTCATTGCTGCTGGGTTTGCCAAGTATCAGTTAGGTGGGACTGCTTTGGATTTGGTCTGACCATGTTCCCTGAAAGCTGTGGAATCGTCAGAACAAGGGAAGCAGGAACCAGAGTTCAGAACCAGGGCAGGAAGTTACAAGATTCCCATTTAAAAACCCAAGGTCTCAAGGACCTGCTTGTCAAAAAGTCATGGACTCACAGCTGATGCTTTCAGGCTTTACATAGCATTGGGAGATGGTGATCTTAGGGACCTTTTAATTTCCACATGCAGCTGGAAGTGAAGGGATGAAACACCCCCCCCCCCCCCATAGTCATAAGCTGAGTTCAAATTCATAGTCAGAGTTCTGTTTTATGGGAATCTTCAGGAACAGAATAAGAAATCCCCATACCTTCTCACTGACATAAATGGCAGCAGAGTTTCTGTGCTGTGGAACAGGGCTGGGTATGAGCCCTGGGAATTTGGACCTGAGTCCTGTACATGGTGCAGGTTCACTAGGCAGCAGGTTTGGGGGTGGAATGGGAGGGCCATGGAAATCTGGGGTGTCTTGAAGCAGCTTGGGAGGTGTCAAGTGGGTTAAAGGGTGTTTGGGCTGAGGCACTGTCACATGGAGATCATGGACACTTGGCTGCCTTCAGGTCCAAACTCCCCCCTTCTCCTGTGTTTTCCTAGGGTAGCCCAGAAATGCGGGCAGTGCTCTCCTCAGCAAGGGCAGGACTTTGGGAAGTGCCTGCCAGGGTCTATGCTGGGCTCCTGAGTGATGGGTCACTCACCTCATCCATATGCAGCATCCAGGGCTCCAGCTAGCAAGAGAGAAACTCTGCTTTGTGCTTTTTTAAGTGCTTAAGGAAGAGAAAAATACTGCTTAATAACACTAAAAATGGTCTCCCCCACCCACTAAATTATCGTTTGGTTTTAAACAGAGTACCATTTGAAAGCAATAGTCTAAGGTTTTTTTCTAATTTTTATTTTTAATAATTAAGTTAAAACACGGGGCTTTTTCAATTAAATGGTACTAAAAGATACTGGTCTGCAGCTTTAGGAAAAATCAAGGTCTTGAATTTATAAATGCATATCATTAGAATTGCAGCATTTGTGCTTATAGTTATATACCTTATCAGCTATCTGAAGATCCAGAGCATGTTTTTGGCTTTCCTCTAGCCTGGACAGTAAAGATTGTGCACGTTGGGTGTGAAAGTTTGGTATTTCATACACAAATTGAGGGGAAAATGGGGGGCCTTCAGGTCCTTATTGCTGAAATGATGAATTTCTGGTGGGTAGAGACATGAGGCAGGTCTCACTCCCAGCCAAGCCACCCCTGAAGGCACTCCGGGAAAAGGGAGCAGCCCTGCACAGACACTGCTGTGAGAGAGAGGCTGTCCCTGCACAGACACTGCTGCCAGGCTGGGCAAGGGCACACAGGGCAGTGGCAGCAGCTGGGCCACTTGTGCTTGGCTCTGACAAGCCCGGGTGTGTTTGGTGATGTGTGTGTCCCCAGACCTGAGCAGTCCTGGGCAGGGATGAGGCTGATCAGCATCCCTGGGGCTCCCGTGCTGGGACAAAGGAGGCTCTGCTGGGCTGTGCAGGGAGGGGAAGTTCTGGCACCAAGTGCTTTCCTGAGCGGGATTCCATGGGTGGACACTTTTTTTTAAAACCCTTGCCTGTGAATGGCAGTGCTGCCACAGCAGAAATGCATCCTCTGCAAGGACAGCCAGGAGTTCAGGGTCATGGAGGCAACTGCAAGTTTAAACAGGTAAATTGTGCAGTTGCGCTGTTGGTCTCCCAGGGACATCACTCCTTCCCCAGTTTGCAGGGAACTGAAAACCTTTGGAAGGAAATTCACATTTTCCAGGAGAGAGTTTTTGTTTGGGAAGGAAAGAATCACAGGCAAGTCAGATCTTGCTTTGAGACTTCTCCCAGGCAGAAGCCTCTGCATTTGTTAAGAGAGGACTCCTTCAGACCTTTAGAAGCAGGAACTTGAGATTTGGCAAAGCACAAAAGGTTGCCAGGCTGCTGTGCCCATTGGAAAATTCACCTCCTGAAGGTGAGAAAAAATGTCACCTCCTGAAGCATGAGAAGGGAAATGACAGCAAAAGAAACAACTTTGAAAAAAAAAAAAACAACTTTGCTTTTCAGCAAGGCAAAACTGTATGTCTGTGCCTCTTGCAAGAAACTGCTTAGCTGGCTGCTTCCTCCAACAGCTGCATTCAACGAAGTGAAAAATACTGCTGATTTGTTTCCTCATTCCATTAGGTCTCTGAAAAAAAATTCACAGACCTTGCACATGTGAGGACTGAGCAGCCTGGAGTTTAGGAAGTGTTTTGGGCACATAGTTAGAAGTTTTCTAATGTAGGCAGTGGGAACATGTATCAAGGGGATGCTGTCCAGGGGTGGGTAGTACCTTTTCCAGTAGGAATTGCTAAAGTGGGTGCTGCCAGTCCCTGTTCAGTGTGGTGGCATTCAGAGGTCCAGGACTGGGGCATGGTTTGGAGAAGGGGAGGAGAGCTAAATCTGCGGCCTGTTATGTCTGTTGTGATAGCTGGCAGATCAGGACTTGCAATAAAAACTCCTTCATATTTAATACCAGGCCTGAGGTGTCTGTGCCATAACCTTAAGGAAAATTAATTCCATGGACTCTGGATCTGATCCTTGATGAATGATCCTGGGTTTGTGGGCTTTGCTGGGTTTTGTTTAGCTCTACAAAAATATAAATAAATGTATTAAATCGGAACTACGTAATTTTTTCTTCCTGAAGTGATTTTTATGAACATTTGCTGATTGAAATGCACAGCACAGGCACCCACAGCACAGATGCAAATGTCTTCATTTTCCAGATGGAAAGACTGAGGGAGAGGAAAGGAGAGAATGGTTTGTTCAGCTGCAGGGGAAAGTTGATATTAGAGGCAGAGCTGGATTTTAGAAACCTTCATTTCAGTTCTGTGCTCTTCCAGCAGCCTGGGAGCATTAGGCAGGATCAGTTTCATAGGCTTGATCAATGAGATAGAGAAGTACACTTTTACAGGTGTGATTCTGTGTGTGCACATGCGATTTGCAAATCTCACTGGCAGACATTTTTAGCTCCTTTGGGTACAGCCAGCTCTCGAGGTGAGTTCCCCTCAGTGTCTTGTAGACAGTGCTGAATTGATAACTGAAGTGGGCATAATCACGTGTTCCACATTAAAGCATTGGCTGCATCCTGCTCCTTCTGGGTGATGTTAAAATCCAGGGGGAGCACAGCTGCATGGCCCTGAACTCACCATGATGAGCACAGCAGTTGAAATAGCAGAAACAACCAATATCTGCAGACACACAGGGAAAGGACACTGAGGAAAAATATTTTTCCCAGGCCTCCCACTTTTCTCAAGCATCAGTGCAGTGCTGAAGTCCACTGTGCAGAGACAGAAAGCATCAGCAGCACAGCTGTGGTGGGATCACACTGAAGGACAAAAACCCAACTGCTTGAGAGGGGCTGGTTGTGAAGACCTCCTTGGGCTTGAAGCAGATACTTTCATACATGTTGTCCACTCCAACAGTATTTTTCTAAGATTTCAGCCAAGATTTGGATCAGTTGAGACAGTCTTCAAGGCAGCAATCAGCAGAGGAGAAGGCACTGATCAAAGAGTGTGGCTGGAGAAAGTGGCATGGTGTTTATTATGTTACTCAGAGTGTGCAATAAAGGCTGTTGGTTCAGCTGTGTGCCCCTTCCACAGGACCCAGAGAATATTCTTGGATTCAGTTCCAAAAAGGGGAAAAAAATTGTATTTTCTTTTAAACACTGCTCTCTTTTTCCTTGTTTGATAGCTGCTGCCGAAGAGGGGTAGCCTCTGATGTGTTTCTTTCCAGCAAAGGGCCATAGGAAAATATTTCCTGGTAACCAGACCTTACTAGTTGGATACTATTTGTGGGACGAGTTAGTATAATCGTGATGCTTGGTATCTCTTGATTAACACGAATAGCCCAATGGAAAAACTAAACACTGTTCTGTCATCAGTAACAGGAGTGATGAGGTGGGAAGGGCAGAGGAACACTCTGATTGAGGTGCCTGAGAATAAGGCATTTGTATCCTGGAGAGGAGCTTATCTGGGCCCTTATGCTCCTGAATCAATGGCACACATGAATTTCTAAGTCATTGCTGGGGGATCAGTGATGGTAACAGTAACCTGCTGATCCAAGCGTGGAAGACAGTCTGGAAAGGAAATGAGCCAAAGAATTTGTGGGGTTAAATTTCACTTTGCTCTCCTTCCCTCCCTCCTTCCCTTCCTGTTTGTGTGTTGCTGTGAGCCCCGTTGTCATGGGCCTCCTCGGTAGTGCCATTTTTTTGTCACTTCATCCCACCCTGGACTTTGCCTCTTCCCAATGTTCCTGCTTGGCTGCTCTGTTCATCTCCTCTCTCCATGGTTCAGGAAGCATGTTTGTGTTGGCTCAGCACCATCCAGAGCTTCAGCTCACCCTGCACAGCCCCTGAGAGCCCCGGAACATGCTTTGTGGGGTGGCCCAGCTTCTGAGGGAGGACAAGGAGGCTTTGGAGCAGGTGATGCTGCAGGTCCCCAGCCTGGAGCCAGTGATTCCAGCGGGATCTGCTGCTGTGGGGTGTGGAGCTCCCTGGGGTGGCTGTGCAGGACTGACCTGGCCATGTCCGATGACAGCAGCCCCTGTCAGCACAGAGCTCACATTCCAGACATGTCTGGAGTAGACAGCAGGATGGACAGGACACAGGAAGGCAGAGGACTTCGTTCCCTCAAAAGTGCTGGCTCAGGCACTCCACAGCCAGACAAGGGCTGGAATTCTGTATTCCCCCAGAAGTTCTACCCCTGAAGTCCCCATCCTGTTCTGACCAGCAACAGTCCCTGACTGGATGCCTGCACCCCTCTTTCTGCCTCCAGCCTTCACACATCCAGGAGCTTTGATTTTACTCTTGTCCCCAGTCCTGTAGGGTACTGAACCAAAGCCCAGCCCCAGCTTTCCAGTTCAGCCTTCACAGGCACTGTTTTTGTGAAAAGATAAGGAAAACCAGAGAGGATATTATGTGTAACTTCTGTTTGGCTCCAGAGCTCAGCCATCAGTAGAAATGAATTATGGAGCTGTGCTGTAGGAGAGTACGAAGTGTTAGTATGCAAAAGGAGCAAAACTGGAGCAATTCACATTGCTGAGCATTCTGCATCCTGGTACAAGCTGTTTGTTACACGTGTCAGGTCTGGGGAGGCTGGAATAAAGCAAATGCCTGGTATGCATGTTTGCATATCAACAGCAGAAGTGATTACTGGCTTGCTTTGAGGCAGAACAGAACAGAACTGGTGCTTGAGGTTGGGAGCAGCAGCAGGGCTGAGACCCCTGAGCCTTCCAGTTGGTGTTGTGTTTGCTGTGCAAGCTTTCTTCTCTAGCAAGCTCCAGATATTTGTTTGAACACTCCAGCTTCCCTACAGCACTCTGGGTATGGTTACATTATCCTCTTGCATGTCCTTCTGCTCGCAGTACCTCATCTGAATCACTTTGTCCACTGAGAAAAGGCTCCAGCACCCAGTAAAGCAGATCCCAGCTGCTTCTTCCTGGGTAAGCTGGTCCCTTATGGAATCAAACAGGACTTCAAAGGAATCCAGCTTGTGCACCAAACCAGCAGATGAGAACTGTTTTGTTTACATAGCCTTAGATTTTAACTGGATTGTGAACAACTAGGTTTGTCTCTTTTTCCAGCCTCCTTTGGAACACTGGTGCCAGTGTTCCTGAGACTGTCATTATTAACTGTTCTGGAAGCTTGGACAGGGCTCTCATTGCTCAGAGTATAAACTGCAGCTCACAGTGGAGGTGTGACAGCGGAGTTATGTAGGAAGTTGAATTTTATTAATTTGTTTCAGTTTTTATTTGTTTGTAAATAGGAAAGCAGCAATCAAACCCAAGGTTAACACAATATTGAGATACATCTCTGAAGGATATCCTTTGGTAGGATCCTTCAGGTCTCCAGTTTGGTATTAGAGTAGGGCAATCCATGTTGAGATCATTCGTTCATTGATTCTCTGAAGGAAAACTGGGGAACTGTGTACCTTGATTTACCATCATGGTGCTGTTCTGTCTCACTTATCTGTTGTTCAGAATTCAATAGATAAAGCTGTATATAATGGTTACTGCCTGGTGTGACTTATTTCTTGGCTGAACTGGAGAAGATTGGCTCTCTGCTATATCCCACTTTCAGCTAGCTGATGTTTCGGAGAGCACAAAGCAACCAGTGGGTGCCACACTGGTCATGGTAAGAACATGGTAAGAACAAAAATCTAGCTCTGGGGAAAATAAACTATGTCTGCTGGGAGCCAAATGTGGTCTTGGGCACAGGCTGCATTCCTTTGTTTGCTTGTGATCACAGTGGAATTGTGCCATGGAAGAGATTTCATTTCCACTTGATATTTTTGTATGAAAGAAGTGTGGGGTTTGAACATTCTAGGAAAAGTGAGCCACCCTCGCGGGGTATGTTTACCCAACCTTCTAAAACGTTCACTTCCTCTGACATTCTTACTTATCTTGGCACAAAAATACTAAGTCAAGCTGTTTCCCCTGTCCTGAGCTCAGTGTTTTTGAAGGAAGCTGATGTTCAGCCTTGCTGAAGAACTCCAGAACCCTTGAGAGGAGGACCTGGACAAGGAGAACTATGCCATCTTGCAAGAATGTCCTCTCAGATTTTCTGCTTCTCGTAGCAAACTAAACAAAATCTCAACTCTGAAGGATCATGTGATGCCAGTGCTGCAGGTCTGATCCCATTCTGGATAATATGATTACAATAAGTTTAAAGGTTAACCTGTGTGCTGAAAATATATCATCTTATATGTATTTTCTTACTCTAAACCTGTCTAGAAAGGATGAAACAGCATTTCTTAAGCACTTCACAAGGCCTGTCATTTTAGTGGAGTCTTGAAAGCATTTGAATTACTGTATAATGATATTCTGTCATCTCTTAGTAGGGCTCAGGGCTCACACTCTAAACACTCTTACCCACAATAGAAATTAAAATGGAATTGAGTAAATTCTGTCTCAAATTCACAGGCTGTGTAGTGATTATCTGGGTGCTCTGGATTAAATGTAGGCTTGTATCTAATAGAACTGGGTTACTTGGAGTAACAAATTGTAAAATGTGAAATAGTAGGTCAGACATGTAAAATCAAATATTAACACTTTTTGTACATTTTTTTTAAAGTCTGTGCATTTAAAGGCACAGGTTTGGCTTTATTCTTTTTCCATGCTTTAGAATTTTGAAAAAGGAAGGAATTTTTACTGTAAATAAATAGTTTACTGGGTGAAAAAAATAAGTGCCACGTAACCAATTTTTTCTAAAAATGCAGAAATAGAGAAGATATGGTGGTGTGGGGGTCTCCTGCACACGTGCCATTTTCATGATCTCAGTTGATCTCAGTTCTCCAGTTGCCCAGGAGGTTAACCAGGAGCTGTTGGTCTGCTCTCTCCAGTGCTGCACCTGAGGAAAGTTCATTGGGATCATACCAGGAAATGCAGGCAAAAACAACCCTTTTGCAAGGGGCAGTGATGAGGTTACTGAGGTACATCAGAGAAAATCCATATTTTAATATGTAGCTGCTATGCAGGACCAGTTCTCTCTGCAGTTGCCTCCATGGACTTCCCAGTGAGATACTTTCAGATTTATTTCTGTCAATTCCTGGTTGGAAGGTATTTCCTCCTCCCCAGGTTTGTGCTGTTACTTCAGTGCCTTCATAACTTCTCTGACTTTAGATTTTCAGGAGCGAGTTCAACGTGGCTGATCCTTCCCTGAGGATGTTTCTTGGCTGGTTTTGGTACCAAGGGTGGTCTCAAGCAACCCCAGAGGGCAGCACGAAGGAGATAAGTGGTTGATACTGCAGCTGCTGCAGCACTCCCGTGGGTGGGTCAGTGTTCCTACTGAGCTCTCGATTTTGCACATTTCCTCAGTGCACACTCGTTTCTCACCCACCAGTGTTGAATTTGAGGGGTAGGAGATGCAACTTGAGGCAGCTGAAAGCAGAACAGAAGACAAGGATGTGTATCTGAGGGGAGAAATGTTCCTGCTTTTCGAGCATAGGAAGATGCAACCCTGATTTGTGGCTTTGTATCACAAGCTGAGCAACAGAGGGCAAACTTCAGGCTGGTGGGTGCTGAAAGGTGCTGCCCAAAGGTTTCTGTCTGCTCAGGGTGTGCAGAGAACCTCCCTGCTGGGACACATTTGTGGTACCCCAGTGGGAAAAGTTGAGAAGAGGAGGGAGGGGCTTTGGTCTAGAGCAGTGGGTCCCTCTGCAAATAATGGTCAAATAATGAGCTCACTTAAGTCCTTAAGCCATCAGACACAGTCTGCCAGAAAATGCAGAAGCTGCCATTCCTGAAGAAGGGGGATTTGCACTGGCTGTATGATACTTTGTGATCTGTACTTCCCAACCTATTTTGTGAGCCTGAATATCAACAAAACCAGTGAAATTCTGAGGAGATGGTGTGAGCATCTCCCACACTTATCTGGAGCTCTTAAATGTGCATATGTGATCTTTCACAGCTTCAGATTGGTGTGTTTCAATTCCTGCAGTTCCTAGAGGAAAAAATGCCTGTCTGTTTTCATGCATCTGAACATTTAATGAGAGAGCTTGCCTTGCCTGATTGTACTTGTCACAGCACTGTTTCACCAGCAATACAGACACTAATTTGTGGCTGTCCTGATAGCACAGAGCAGAGACTGGCTCGTATTGTAATTTAAAAGAAAGAAAGGCTTGTGGGCATGAAGTAAAATGAAAACACTTAAGAAATCATACCAAACTATTTAGCCCTTCCTGAGTATTTTTCTGGCTATGGTCTGGTTCTGGCAGGTGCTCTGTCTGCAAGTGTCCTAGGGAATCAAAATTAAAGGGAATGAATATTTTAATTGATCCTTCAGTTGTGCAGAAATAACTAGATGGTCTCGGTTCCCTAAATAAGGATAGAAAAATGTGTGATCAAAGCTGGTCATGTTCCAAATTACTGGATCACTGCAAAGAGCCTTCTTTCTTTAAATAGCCATCCTATTAGCTGAAGAATGGTAGAACATCTCTGGAAGGCATTTCTGTGACTCTAAATTATGACTGTGTAGGATCTAACTCCCTTCTCTGAGTCTGACCTTCAGCTGCCGAATTTGGACAGCCCCAACATGAAACACCCTTGCTGAGTCTGAGTGAGATCAGGCCTGGCCAGCTGAGATACTTTTATGCAATGGATTGTAATGGAAAACAGCCTTTTGGTGCAGAAGTAGCAGGTTTCTGTCCCTGCACACTGCTGGGATGCTTCCTGATATGGGGCAGCTCAGCTCAGCACTTCAGCTCTGCAATAAGGGCATGGTTTTATGCCCATATGGCCCCAGTTGTGTGAAGAGCCACAAAAGCTGCCTGCTGTTGGACAGGGGCTTTAACTGGACAAACATTTTTGTGTATCAAGCTGAAATAGCTCTGTGGTGCTCCTGCAAAGCCCAGCAGCCCTCTGGGCTGCCCCTGGTCAGCAGGGCCTCCAGGGAATGTTCTACACCAGGGCATATCAGCTCACTTTATTTGCAGGGCTGACTCCCATGCTGAAGAATTAATTTTAAACCAGCCTTTACCTCCTACCCCCATGGCACAGCTGCCTTGTAAGCATGGAGGAGCCACCAGGCAGTTTCCCTTCAGAGCAGGACCAATTTTACCTCTGCTATAGATTCATGCCAAGGCTTTCTCTATAAAACACTCAAGAAGGGTTTCTAAGTGTGAAAATACCTGTTTTGTTTAGCTGCCAGAGCACTGCACATCTATGGATCTTTAAATTAAGAGGGAAGAATTTTTGGTTAAAGTAACATATGTTTATTTCTCAACATAGAGATCTGAAGCAGGACTTTACAAATGCAGGTTTGATACCTCTCAGTAAGGTTCCAGAAACATCCTTAACATGGACTTAAAGTGCATTTTCCTAATAACTGGAGCTCTCTTTCTATT
This sequence comes from Parus major, assembly GCF_001522545.3. Lineage (NCBI taxonomy): Eukaryota > Metazoa > Chordata > Aves > Passeriformes > Paridae > Parus > Parus major. The sequence goes on along the minus strand of NC_031781.1, from coordinate 129,505 downwards.
AATTTTTATCACAAAAAGTAATAATAAAAAAAAATTAAAAAATGAATTGTTGAGCCAGAGTATGAGAGGAAATATATTTTCAATATTCATGAAATGCTCAAAAAAACTGCTTTCTTTTATTTGCTTAAACAGGGTGGAGTAGTGAGTTTTGTGGCTGAGATCACCATCACCAAGAGGGATGAGGTGGTGATGTAATCCTAATTTAATGTTCATAATTTTTTTAAAATCCTATGAATTTAGTTTCAATTGGAAGAGAATCCTCAGAGTATTTTTTTTCTTGCACATCAGCCCACAGGTCCCTCATTACCTTGTGTGAAACATCTGCAATTAAAATTCCCTCCTGAGCATGAACATTTTTGTCCTGGCCTGGTTGCATCTGCAAGCTCTGAACCTCTCCCAGCCATCATGATGATGAATACAAATAATTTCATGCTTTTATTTGTCAGCACATTAAAGGGCTGGAACAAGAGAGGGAGTTTAATTTGTAACATAATTGATTCTTTTGTGAATCTGTGATAATTAAATGTGCCTACATGGACAGGCAGCCCAGACAACACCGTCCTTACTCACTGAAAGCAGAACTGTTGCTTTGCTTCAGAGCAAACTGTGGGTAAAATTTGAGGCAGAGCCCTTTTTAGTGCCAGCACTGAGATTCTTCTCAGCTCCCTTCAGCTGTGGCCTGCTGCTGACCCTGAACTGTCATTTGCAATAGGACTAAAATGCCACCTTCCATGTTTTTCCTGGAGCGAGCTGGCACTCGTGACAGCCGGATGGGAAGTTGCCTGATGTGATTACTGTGAGGGGTAATAGAGAATAGACATTCTGAGTGTCTGAGGAAATGCTGCTTTCTGAAAGCTTATATATTTGCTTCTGGTTGCAGATCCTTCCTATCAGCAAATCTGAGGAATGCCTTTGTCACACTCTGTTGCTTGGCCAGGATTAAGCCCCAAGTGTCCAGATGAACCAGACTAATCCTCAGACTGTGCTGAATGAACTGTTTGTGGGCCTGTTGCATAACAAGTTCAGGGAGACCGGCTGGCTGGAGGAGTCCTTTCCAACACCCCTGGAAAGCTGCTCCCACCCCTTTGTCAGGGGCAGCCCCCTGGCACAGGTTAAATACAGTGAGCCCCAAGTACCCACACGCCCCCCGGGAGTGTCCCACGGAGGGCTCAGTGTGTGGCTAAGGTTTGCTTTGGACACCCAGGGCATCTTCCAAGCTGTGAGCCTGTCTTTGGGTTATGACAGCAAGCAGAAAGGGGTCAGATTGTTGTTCCTGATTCCTGAAATTACTGCAGGCTCTACTGTGTAGAAAAAAAAGTTGTGCTTTCCCCATGGAGGAGCCTGGATCACCTGGAGTTGTTCCACCTGACCAGGCACTGTCCTGGGGAGGGAGGTAAGGAAGTGGCCACTGTCCCTCACAGAAACCTGGCTCGGGCTTCACATATTGACACAGAATCACAGAATATTCTGAGCTAGAAAGGACCCACAAGGTCCACCAAGTGCTTAAGTTAAGAGAATGGCCCATCCAGAGGTTGAACCAACAGCTTTTACTACCAGCACCCTGCTCTGACCAGCTGAGCTCTCCCCTTGCCCCTCCAAAGCAGAGTAAAATACCAATGTGTAGAGAAGAGACAAGGTCCAGGAAAGGCTTTCAAAACAGACATGTGACCTTTTCTTCCCCTACATCATGAATTGGCTCCCACAGAATTTATTTCATGCAGGTGGGAAGGAGGGTCAGGGCAAAGCATAGGAGATATTTCAGTTTCACTGAAATTTGCTCTTCTGTGAATGGGTTGACGTGTGGCAATACCCATATCCAAAATCATCTCATTCTCACTGTGCTGGGCTGTAAAAACAGGAGTACCTCCTAGACAGAGGACCAGAAAGAAAACCTAATCTCACACTGGGGACTGAGCAGTTTTATTTTTCCTTCCAGAAAGTCAGATGAGACCTTGTTCAGCTTCTATTCCAGTGTATATCCATGCTGTGTAAATAAATTTGAGGTGAGGGCTTTTAAATGCAGTTTTACAGCTTGTTTTGAAAGGTAATGGGAGAAGATTAACAATATAAAACTGCCACAGAAACGGCTGCTTATTATCATAGGCTTGACCTGAAGATAAACACAACCTGGAGGTAACAACAGGCATAGGGGCTGTGGGGAATTGATGCAGGTGAAGAGCTGTTGAGAGCTGGGAGATGTTTGTGTCTGTACACATGGGCTAAAGTAGAATAAGTGAGCAGAAGAACATTTCCAAAAATAGCCAAGCAGTCCCTGCAGTGTGTGATGCACAGCACATATTGTGGAGGTTGCTTATCTTGTAAATTATTTCTCTCTATTATCATTCACAGGACAGAACTGTTTACAGTGTGCACTGCACCATTTTGGGCACCTGCTTAAGTGAAAATTTAGAAGTAAATGTTTTTGCTTTGTGAGTAATTAAAGACCTTTCAGCTATAGTAAGGACACTGCTTCATGTGCTGCTTTCAAGTCAATTGTAGCATAATTTAAAACTGCTGTTGCATCCTAGCCTGCACTGCTGTCTCATTGCCCTTACCCGTGGGGTTTGAAAGCAAGTACATTCTGTAGAGATTAAAAAACCCAAGCATATTGTGTCTGCAAAATTACATGTTCACACTTAAAATCAAGGGACTAAAGCATCAGATTTAAAAGCAATTTAATCAATAAAGGGTTATTTGCTCTAAAGAGTAATTCAGGACCAAGAGGACCCTGTAGTTCCAGCAATTTCTAGACCCCACTACAGCATTTTCACTCTGCATTTTGTGTTGTGGTGAAATGACTGGAGCTGAAGAGCCAGCTGGATTCGGGACATCCATCACCTCGTAAATGCAGTCCTAGTAGTTACAATGTTCATTAGAACACCATGTTTCAATTCTTCTATTTGTGAATTAAGAAGTCAAAGCTGCCTTTTGGACCTGCAAAAAGTCTGCAAGGCCTCTGGGATGGTATTTTGGAATTGCCATGGCGCACCAGTATTTAATGAGGGACAGAAGACATGAGACTTTCTCCCCCTTGAACTCTTGGCCTGCAGCAAAGCACTAAAACTGCACATTTCTGTTGAGCTGCCCCTGTTGAATGTGCTGCTGGAGCCTCCCATCCCAGTCTGAGCAGGCAATTAAAGCCTGAGGAAGCTGGATAAAAAATCAAGCATGGAGCTGGTTGGGGAGGGATGAGTTCCCCCACTGTGAAAGGCAATTAGCTGTAAATCATACTTAAAGAGTTTAATAGCACAATATACAGCTCATCTTCCCTTTGCCTGGGTGTTTATACACTCAGAGAAATAGGTTGCATGTTGCATATTGTTGTTTATTTACTGGTCTGGAAAATACCTTCATCAACAAATTCTCTTCAGAGATGATATGACAGTTGGGCGATGTGTCAAATCAGCAGGTATTTACTGCTGATGATGCAGGAGTTGGCCTAGGCAGAATGGCAGGTTGATTACACGGAAGAATTTTCTTTTTCCTTCCCATTTCATATTGGATGCTTTGCTTTTTGTGGTGCTCTCTCTGTGTCACAGCCTGTGGGGACTCTTTCCTTTCACACTGCATTCTTCTCTCCGTGCTGTGATTTCCTAACTTCTATGTTAAGTGACAGAGGCAAGGGAATAAAACCATCCCCACACCTCACGCTAGTGAGAGTGAAGAAATAAATGAAATAAATATCTTTTTTGCAGTGATTACAAAGGCCTCCCATTATCCCTTTGCCATGCTGGAAGTATTCTTCATATGGAGTTTAGATTTTAGCAGTTTATGGCATAACTTCCCATTTAGCCATTTAAAATGTTGACTTTGAGTGACCACTGACCTGGAGGAAGGGGATATTAAATTAATAAAACTAATATTGTAATTTGGGCTTCCATTTTCCAGATTGCTACCAATACCAAGCAGATTTTTTGGACCTAAAAGTCATACACTGAACTGAGACTAGAAGGAGTAGCAGGAAAGACTGAACCACCTCTGATCACTACTGGCCTTTGCTGCTATTTTAACACTTTGTACATCAGAATTCTTCTAATATAGCTCATGACTTGCATGAAGATGAAAATGTTTTTCCTGTTCCCTCAGAATTAAACATTTACATCTGCAAATGGTGTCTTTTGCATTTGTAAATTTTATCTTGTTAATATTTATAAATCCTTCAACTAAATAATGCTCATAAGGCATTAATGTAGGTTTTCTATTTCCTTACAGAGTGCCCTAATATAGCAAATACAGAATCTGAGTTAGAATGTGCAGTTAAAAAAAAATCTTTTACTACACACAAAAGGAACAAAATAATTGGAATGTGATGTGTTTATTAATCTTCTGAAATTCACTCTTTTCCTTCAGTTGTTTAAAAAATATGAACAAAACAGCACAGTGGTTCTGACTCTCATCAGCTGGGATTCCCAGCTGGTGGCTGATAACAGCCATTGTAGATTCAATGGAACTGTGAAGGTTTTTACAAGTGTTGGACACTGCTGGATGGGGGTTTTTTTTTGCCTCATTTTCCAGTGTTTCTGCCTTCATTTAATTTACTTTTGCTTCAGCAGGATCACACCTGCTTCATTATTCAGCTCTTTATCAAGAGCAACTCTTAAACAAACCATACTGGGAAAAAACAGCTGAAAAATGCTGCTAATAATGAGCTTCTTGGGGTCTCGTGCCCTAAAAATCTTGTTTATCCATATGTATACTCCTACAACCAGAATACTCTCTCCGTGTCAGGATAAGGCAAAGTCCCTAAAGATGTTTAAACCTTTTTCTCAGGGAAGGCTTTGTGAAAGCTGCTGTATGTTTCCCAACACTACAGCAGGATGAATTCAATGCAACAGTGCTGAAAACTGGCATTAGGAAAAGTCTGTGCAGACTGGCCTAAGTGTTCTTTAGCAGTGTCAGGTGAAATAATAACCAGTCTGCTTGGCTGCAGGATTTTAACACAAAATGCCAGGTTTACATGAACAGAAAGCAGCAGAGATAGGCGTGACTCTCAAAGCTAAATTGTTTCCTCTTTCGTCAAGCAAAGGTGGTTAAGTTTTATCTCTTATGTTCTTACAGGAGCTGGGTATAAATACTGAGCTATTTCAGTAGAGCCTTTGTTCCAGCAGCTGTCTCAAACCATTCAGGTTATTCTGCTACTGTCAGCTCTGTGGTGGTTTTATCCTGCATGAGGAATTATGGCACTGTGCTGCTTGGTTCAACCTGAAAGGTCATTTGGATTACTTATACTGAAGCCTTTCCATGCTGCAAGCCAAAATTGTACATCCATGTTGAGCCTTTTATTGGAAATCATAATCTTTATCTATTTTAGTATAATTAATTGGAAAATCCATATTATTTATTACCATTTAAATAGACTCAAATTAAGAGGCTGTTTCCCCCAGAAAACTTCCACTCATTTTTGAGATTGCTTTCTACTTACAGAGCTTTAGATTTACAGCTTTTTAGGAACATTTCCCAAGAGCTGCACACAGATTTGGGGTTTATACCTGACGTATGTTACGCTTTAGCCATAAATAGAGCAATAATGGTAAAGATCAGCATCCTCCCCCATTCCCATGCCAGGAAGTGGGAGCTGTGGCAGCTGCTGAGCAGGCTGCTCCCTTGGAGCTGATGTGCCTGTTGTTTGAGCCCATGGAATATTAGTATTGTTTCCAAATGGACTGCTGTAGCTGGGCTTTGAGCCCAACAAATTAAATGGATCAAGTTTATATAACTGCTGTGTTGACTGCATGGCAATGAGAGTATGGGTGGATTTGTTCTAATAAACCCACTGGGGTACAAAAAGAGAGAATGGTGGAGAGAAGAACTTTCAAAACATGGCTAATGCACCAACTAATAGTGTGTACTTCAAATAAAAATTACCTCCTAAATTCTTTTACCAAAGCAGCTAGGAAGACTTAATTTCATTCTCATGCTCATTTTTGTCTGGCCTCTTGATGCTAGTATGTCTGACCACACTTGATAGAAACGAGCCAAGAGGAGATGCTTTCCGTGCCTTTGTCTTTCACCCAGAGGGAAACGTTCTAATGGCTTTGGTAAATGGATTAAATTGTGTTTTGAATGGTGCAGACTTGGAACATTCAGTGTGTTTCCGGGTGCTTCCCTCACAGAGCCTGACTTGCTCCAGGCGTTTGTTATCCATCTGGGATTTTGCCAAACTCCTCTCCTCTAGCAGAGCTGTTCAAAGCTCTGGCTGTGGTGACCAGACAACCAGACAGCCTGGTTAGCTGCTTTTAGCTCTGAATTCTGCTGCTTTTCCTCTTATGCAAAGTCAGATCTTCTCTGCTTCCTTCACAAATGCACAGGGAATTGTCACCGCTGAGGGAGAGCTGTTCTGCCAGCTCCAGCTGTACATGTGAGTCAGCATGTTCTGGGAGCATAAATGCAAGGATATCTTCTCCAAAATAAAACCCCCTGAATTTTTTTTGAAAGCTTATTGCCTCCCTTTTGCTTTTCATTTCTCATGTTTGTGGATGACCTCATGTAATGCTTTCTGTGGAGCTGGAGTGTGTGAGGACATGGGCATGTGGAGCCCTCTTAGTACAGAGTTGAGTTTTCTAAGGAAACTGTATTCTGGGTGGAGAAAATCTGGCATGCAGTTAGAATTAGTCTGAGTAAAGAATGAATCCCTGAGATTTTTCTATGGTGATTTTCTTAGTGTGATAAAATTCATCACAGGCAAGAAGTTATTTCTGTTTGAAAACTTAGCCGAAGTGTCAGGGCTTTATTTGGTTTAAAAGAATTAATCCTTAATTTTTATAAGTGAAATAATTGAAGGGTATATGTACTTTCACCACTGTAGCATTATGCCATGGACAGCATATGCAGGGAATTTCAGCAGATTTCTGCTCTAAAGTGTATCTTTGATTTTGCATGGAATATTGTTGCAGCAAGTGCCTGTGAGGTTTGAATTCAGCATGCTTCATTTTGAATGTTTGGGGTTCTTTCTTGCTCCACTTATATTTGTTTGCATTGCAGGGAGGGTAAATCCGGGTCTGTGGGCAGAAAGGTTTTTGTCAGAGCTCTTAAGGTTGTGTTTTAGGGGAGATGTAGATGAAGGCCAGCCTTGAATATTCTGTCACAGAGTGGAAACATCACCTTTCCTCGGTGTTAATTGCACCTCTTCCTTTCAACAGTCCTACACTGGAACTTGCTCTCAACAGCCCTAACACAGAGAGCTGTGCTGCTACTCTGGTGTGTGTCAGTGTGAGTGCTTTCTTCAGACCTAACCAAACCCCAAATCCCAGCTCTCAGCTCTGTGTCACTGAAAGACAATGGCAGGAACTTTCAGCTCCTTCTCTCTTGGGAATGGCTCCAACTGACACCATCCATTCCAGGAAAAAAAATCAGAATCTTGGGTTGTCTATCAGGTGATCTTTCCACATTGTTCAAAATGTCCTTGTTTGCTGGGAATTTCAAAAAGAATCCTCATTTCAAGGAAATACCTCCCACCTGGGCTGTTTAACTGTTTCATTCCTTGTGGGTTATGGGGGAGGTTTTGGGACAGTAGAAAAAGGGATGCTCTGAGTATTTCTCCATTGGTGAAAACTAATTTGATGACTAAAAAAACCCACACCACAATAAATACCTTCCTGCTATCAATACCTTAATCCCAATAACTAGAATGTGCTGTAAGTAGATACATAATATAAAATAAATGTAGGAAAACATCACTGTAGAACATCAGGACAGGCTCTGCTGGCTTTATAAGCAAGCTGAAAGCAAAATGAATGATCTTGTTTCTGTTGAGCACAGACAGATGCTTTGTCTACACTGTGTGGAAAGAGAGCCATGTAAATAAAGGTGTATCTTGGTTGCCAGTTTTATGTTACTTGTTGAAACTCATTGTGGTAGGTAACAAAAGCCTGTGGAGTGATGTGGGAGAGAAGCTTTTGGAATAGCTGTTGAGCAAGCAACTGATACAGTCTGGACACACTCCACTGCTTGGGCAATTATTATGGTAAATTTTGTGCTCATCTCCCTGTAAAAAATAGAGGATTTTGTGCTGTCAGTTGAGAGTATCAAATACTCAGAGTTGCACTGAAACAACTGCAGTTGATTAAAAATTCTTAATTTCTCTGATTTTTTGGTATTTTTGGTAGGAAGAAAAATAATGGTAAATCAAGTATGTCTGAATTTATTGAGATTAAATTTTAAACTGATTGAGCAATACTTCACATTTCAGTTACTTTGCAATTCATAATTTAAACAAAAGATGGCATACTATCCAAGCTTGTGATCCAATCAAGGAAATGGAACAGGTTTCCAACACTTCTTCTTGAGCTGCAGTTATCTTCATTTTTCTTCTGTCTCTAGCAGGTCAGAATTCTCTTCCTAGAATTAAACTCCAGAATTCATAGTTGATAACTAAACATGGAAATGCTTGTCCTCTACTATTTCCTTTGTGGCAGTGGGGTTGCAAACCTCAGTGTCCTGGTTTCATGTTACAGGCTTCAGGCCCAAAGCAATGCTCATGGTGAATGTGGTGAGGGGTTTGATACTATAAAGTATTCTCTATGTCCCTCTAGGACAGTAAATGGATTTCAGGGGCCTGCTCTCTGTACATCACATTTGAATGATGTTCTCTGACACTGTTGAATAATTCATAGGGGAGAATCAGAAGACTGAAATTGATCCTCATGGTTGCTCAAGAACTAAATATCGGCAGCACCTGAGAAGAGGCTTGGTTGCCAGGTGCTAGGTTGTGCCACCTCTTGGTTTCCCCTGCTGTGCTCTCTTACCCATTGCCAAGTTTGGACCTTAAGCTTAGCTTTAACTTTGGTTTGGGATAGGAGCTCAGATCCACAGGCCATAAAATGTTGCTCATACTAAAAACCCCCTGAGGATTCTAGATGGCTCCCCATCTCTGAAACAGCCTTTTCCATCTTCAGCTGTGCTGTGAGCCTGTCAGGCTCATGCGGATGGAAGGGTTTCAGTTGTGGTTTCCATAGAACAACCCTGACTGGAACTACATCCTTCCTCTCCATCATCCTTTGCCCGTGGTTGCTGGTACCAGGAACTGGCCGTGCTCTGCCACCAGTCACCCCTCTGCAATCCCATCAAGAAAATTAAGTGTTTCTTCTAACTCAGTTTTCTGGCTTCTTGGCAAACAGAGCTTTGAGCATGCTAGGATAAATTCTACCCTAGAGAAGGAGGAAATCCCTCTGGTCAGATAACACAAAATACAAATTGATTAAATTGCCAGTGCTCTTACAGTCCTGTGTGTGTGGAGGAGGAGGAGGAGGAGGAGGAGGAGGAGAGATTGGAGTCCCTTTGAGTCTAGAGCAGGTTTCCTGCACATTGATGAAGATAAGTAACATTAATATAAAGTGATTCACTGAGTAATCTTAGGTGGATGCCAAAGATTATTCAATTACAATGCATTCTTTGTCTCTTTTATTGCCTCAGGGTAGTATTATTTGCCAAGATACAAACTGTGAGTTCATAGCATGGGCACCTAGAGTGGGGTGTGGGGGGAGGAAAGAACATGTGATGGTAAAGCAAATGAGTTCACATTTCAAATTACTTCCCTAATCTCCAGATTGGTTAGCAGCTTTCTCTAGGACACCTGAGGTGGTTCTAGGTGTAAATTAACTGTTTGCATTTGAAAGAATACCTACTCTTAATTGTACCACGTAATTAATTAACATAATGGATTTTAATTTTCCTTTTTGTCTAAGATTTAGATGAGATTTAATTCATTAAATGTTTTCTGTGACAGGACAAAAGGTCAATCTAAATTTTAAAGTGAATTTTCACTTCAGTGAATTTTCACTTCAGCACTACAGTTTATTGCAAAATAACATTTCTGTTTTGAGTGTGAGAAATGTGATTTCTTTTGCCATTTTTGCCTTTTGAAGGCAGTGATTTAAAATATGCTTAGGTTTATGTATAGGTATCTTACCCCACACCTTGTGGGGCAGGTGATGGTCAGTGGTGTGTGGAAATACCCCTTCAGAGGAAGTAAAAGGAGGGTGGGTCAGGCTGCCCTGTCTGTGTGCCATTCAGTGATACCATTCTGTTCTCCCCTTAAAGCAAGACAGATCCTTTGCTTTTTTATCCAGATTCAAATCAAGGACTTCAATAAGTAACAATTTTAGAAGATGAAAAGTTTGCACCCTGATATCTTTAGTCAGTATGCACTTGTGACAAAGGATAACTCTTGTTATAAAATTCAGGAGTTATGCATTTCCAAAAGGAAACAAAATATATCCTGTTCATCTGTGAACAAAGATCTACTGTGCATACTCATGTGCAAATTGTTTCCTCTTGGTATTTTGCTAATGGTGCCTAGGAGAGATTTAAGGCAAATCTGGGTGTTCCCCACAGATCTAACACTGGGGACGCACATTTCTTTCCATTGAACATATTGGCAAATGTAATTGGTTATCTGCACCAAAGCACTGGAAAGAGGGGTTTTCCTGGTCCTTTCTTCCCTTACCACACTGTACAGGTCAGTGTGATTAGTAAAGGCAATGTGAAGGTGTCACACATGCATCTCTGTGCTCTAGACTGGCACACTCATCAGGACTAGTGCCAAACAGCAAATACCTGTCTCCTTAGCTTGGATTGATCACTGTAGTAATAAATGCCCTGCTTCTCAGTCCCTGATGCATTGCATGTAAAATGCAGCAATGTCATTTAGATTTGGTATTTTCTGATTGCTTCTTCCCTCTGGTTTAACATGGGTAGAAAAACAACGCAATGTTATCTTACCCTTTTACACCTCACCTCTTTTTGCAAGTTTGGACAATGATGGACAGTAGGTATATTTTCAGATTATGATTGGAATTGGGAGCTGTCTGGAGCAGGCAGTGGGACAGTGGGCACACACTGGTGCTCTGTCACAGCCTTGCCATGCCCAGAGCTCGGGCAGGATGGACACAGGTGCCCTGTCTCTCTGTGAAAGCAGCCTGAGCTGCCCAGGCTTTTTTCTGAGAGTTCAGCACATTCCATAGAGAGGGCACTGGAACATGCTGTGCTACCTTCCAGGCTCCAGTCAGGAAACAGGAACAAAAAAACTCCTTTTTTTATGCTCTTCATTCCATGTTGGTATTGAGTGTTTCTCCAAGGTGTGTTGTTCTTGCTTCTGCTCCTGTTTTTGTTTACACCACTCAAGTTTCTATTCCCTATAAAGATTACCATGGAAAAAGTCAACATTTGTTTTCACTTTCAGCTAGGATTGAATTTTTATGGTTCTTGAGTGTGGTTCATGGACCAAAGTCAATAAGTGGAGGCTGAGCTCTGTAAGCACAGAGTGGTGTCACACACACACAGCTGTTCCCTGTACTGTGTCTGTAGAGGGTAACCTTAGCCCAGAACTCATTTTGCTGCATGATCACTGCTGGGGAATATGGGTTTGTTGGTTTGGGTTTCCATTGTGATCACTCTTTTCACTCTACAGAAAGCTTCAGCCGAAGGCTTCTACAACATTTTGTGGAAAGGGACACTGATGGTGACAGTCGCCTGCAGGATCAGTTGAAGCATGTGCAATGCCAAAAAGAAGTGTCTGTAAATATTCCTGCATTTTAATCAAGTTTTGTTTCTGAGTACGACAGTGCATCTCAATACTGATGGACTTGACAAAATGGGAGTGTAGATAAATATTTGTCTAGATATAAAAGTAATTGGATTGCACAGCCATGCACTAATACAGAAACCATGAAAATATTTTCATGAAGTGCCTTTAAATTTAACTTCATTAGGTAAATAATAAGACCTCCCTTGTAACCTTCTTCTTACTCATGTGTTTAAATATGCAGTTTGTGAAAAAGTGATTTCTCTACCTTAGAATTGGACTTTGGTAATTTTTAAAATTATTATTATTATTTATAATAGGAATGCAGTGATGCTTTTCATTTTACTGACAGTTTAAACTTGGTGGTTGCTATAAAAATAAACAACTGTAACATAGTCTGTGCTTCAAGGAGAAAAATTCCTTGGTTTCAAATGGTGCTTGCAGAAAGGCACTCATGGAAAATATGTCCTTCTGCATGACACACACTGCAGACACGTGATCTCTGAGAGCAGCACATTATCCTGAGCCAGATGTCACAAATGCTGCTGGAGACACAGTTCTGTCCAGAATCTAAAGTAGCAACATTCAAGTATTTACTTCAGTGCTAAATAGCAATTATGTTCCCAAGCTTTCAGCCATTTTCTGTGGGGTTTGTAATTCTTTTCACGTATGTGTTCAAAGAAACACAATTCTGTATTTTTTAGAAGTAGAAAATACTAGTAAAAAAATGTTAAAATCAGTCATGTGTCTTTCTACTTGATTTCAGTGTGCACAGTGAAGCTCACTCATCTCAGTAAATGTATGAATTGTTCAAACAGGAGAGAAAAAAACCCCAAAATATTAAATATCAAGTAAACATAATCATGCTTTTCTTGGGGATGGAGAGCTTTTGAGATGTTGATGACATGAAGCATAACTAAGCATTGTTAATCTCGGCTGCCATTAATCCCAAAGAAGCGTTTTTTACAGAAAATACATTATTAGTACCATGAAATGAAAGCAGGAAAAACAAGGGAGCTCTGAGGAACTTTCTGGTATGGAATATTTTTAAATTATTATTTGGGTTGAGTTGGTTTACACAGGGTGTTCAAGAGCATTAACTGAATGTGTATTTTCCCCCTGCATTATTTGTATCATCTCAATGTGTGTTTACTGTCCAAATTCATTGCAAGATATTTTATTCAGTAGCAATTACTTTTTCAGTCTTTTATTATGGCTGAGTAACAGTCTGGAAGAGGGAGCCCATGGTTTCAGCTTTCCCTCTGAGATCTGGTGGTTTAGAGCATCAGGATATTTTCCTTTCATCCTGAGTTTCTCCATCCTGATCCCCACAGGCTCAATGCCCACCACCCTTGCTCAGCAGTGACACCAAACACACAGTCTCAGGAACCTAGTGACCTGGTACTGCAAATGTTTAGGTGTGTCCTGGACTATGGGAACTCTGGATTCCACAGAGAAGGTGCCACCTCACATGAGGAGAATGAAGGAGCCACCCTTGTATGTATTTCACTTGGAAAGGACAAAGGAGTTTTATACATATAATGGTATCAGCAGAGTTGTAATTGCAGTCACCTTGTATTCCTAGTACAGAGTCCTGCCTTTATTGCCCCATGAAATCAGATTAGAGATTTCCCTTTCTCTTTTACTCCATCTATGATTTCTGGTGAAGAGAGTGGCTTTCTAGGCTTCCAGATGAACTTATTTCTAAGGGGACTCTCTTGTCAGCCTCTGTACTGTCTTTGGGAGATTTCCAAGAATCCACTATCCTTCCATCCATGGATTTATGAAAAGGAAATATTTCCTCTTGAAGAACCACCACTCAGTGCTGACTGACCTTTCTTGCAGTTTCTGCTCCTCAGGTATCATTTCGCTGCAGGGGTGAGTGGCAGTAACAGTGACAGCTGCAGAAAAGCCTTTGCTAAATTCTTTTCAAAGGGAAGTATTTGGTATTTTAAAAAGTTCAGTGTGCCTGTGGATCTGTTATAAGAAATTTTAAATCTCTTAATAGTGTTATAATGAAATGTAGTTATCTAGTTATGGATTCATTTTGTGGAAAACCAAAACTGTATCTTTCTGTGAGCTGCATTATGGGAATCAGAGGCAGGGCCAGAGGATGAGCACATGAGCTTAGAAGCAGCGTGAGCAGCTCTTTCAGAGCTGTCTGAGAGACAAACCTAAGCTGTGTTCAAAAATGCTCTGCCTAATGTTACTTTTCCCAGTGCTGTTGCTGTGGATCTAAATAATAAGGCAGTGTTATAGTGCACCACTAATACAGTTTACAATAGCTTCTAGCACAAGTGAGGGTTTGTAGGATCAACTACTGACTCTGAGGGATAAAACCAGGTCAGAGTAGTGACAGCAGGGTATTTTCAGTCAGGAATCCTGGCTCTGGTCTAATGGTTTGACTGCAGTCTCAATGCCTCTTTAGGCATTGTTTCTCTTAGCTCTGAGATTTTCTATAGGTGCTTCATAACTTGCTGTAGTTTACAGGGTTGACTGGTTTGCATGCTCCAGCCTTGGTAAATCAGTGTATCTTAGCATTTTGAAACCTTGTTATCATGTGAAATTTCCCTTTTTGTTCCAAAATTGCTGCTCTTATGTAAATCTTCTAGCCAGGGTATGGAGAGACTTTGCTGGAGAGCACAACTTTTCTCTGGCAAGGTTTCTTTTGAGGGCCAGCAACACACACTGATCTTTCCTCCCTCTGTAGAGCATAGCATCTTGTTTGTTTTGTGGGAGGGGATAAAGAAGCAGAACATGTAGATAGATGTACAGGAAGATGTAGAACTGTTTCACTTTTAATTCTCCCGCTGATCTGCAAGGCAACTGAGAGAAGTTATTCTAATTTTCTTCCTCTGTTGCACTTTATAATCTTTATGCTTCAGTATTCCTATCATTCACACAGCAATAATCTTGTTTAAGTTTTGTAAAGGTGAGGGGCTTTGAGATAGATGGATGAAAAGTACCACTTTGGGTCTCCAAACCCTTGAAATCAGTGAAGATTTCCTTTGCCTTAAATAGACTTTGTTCTTTGGAGAGCAAAAGGGACTACAAAGATTCATTGTTTTGCCTACTCCATAGCAACTGACAGCATAAAGCCTTTTCCCAGATGTGTTTGTTTAAAGGCTTTATAAATTCAGTTTAAAAAATGAACTGAAATTGTAGTTACTGTTTTTATGCTGATTTTTGTGTGATGACATTAAAAAAATGAAATAATTTAGTACAGAGCCATGGAAAATACAGAAATGTGTATGAGAGAAGATAAATACACTTTCGGGGGATACAAAACTGGAATGAGTACAGGAGCATGTTAGCTTTTGAAGAATTCCCTGTCATACTTGAGAATTCCATGTAATTCCAGGTCATGTGGGAGCATTGTGATGCTTTATATGGTTGGAGGATCAATTACTGTTCACTGATAATTCTCACTGTGCACCAAAAGAGAATAATGTGAAAGAGGATTGTGCTGTACATACTTGAAACTTATCTATCCCAATCTTTTTTACCGAATACTTTGTTTACACCTGTACTTAGGTGTACAGGTAAACATAGGTGGAGGGAGAGCATGAGAAACAGAATTCACCATGGGAGGCAGAAAGTGGAGGATCCACATGGGTTAGCATTTTTTGTTCATTAATACCCCTCCAAATCCCACTGTGAGAGGAATAACAGGTATTTTGACCTGTATATGCAGTTTATTGTACAATGCTGCATGCCTGTATTTATACTCTGCAGGAAGAAAACTACTCCCCAGTAGTTTCTTCTGGGTTTTTTGTTTTTTTGGTGGTGTTTTTTTTGTTGTTTTTTGTTATTGTTGTTGTTGTTTTTTTGGTTTTTTGCCTGTGTAACCCTTTGCATTTATTCGAGCAAAATGCAAGACAAATGCTTATTTTTCAGTCTTTTCAGATCTTGGAAATAATGGTGATTAAATGTGATTAAGTTGGGAATTACCTTTTAAGTAGGGTCATAATTACTGTAGATTTAGATGGCATATTGAACAAATTGCTGTTTGCTTGTAATTACAAATTGAGTTTGTTGCACTCTGGGGGTTTATAAACTTTGTTTTAGCCATTAACACATTAAATAGTGATTTATGTAAATTACTGGATAAACCAAAATTTCAGTGTTGCATTTAATCTAAGGTTTAATTATATTTCTGTATTAGAAATAAAATAGGGTTAGCTTTAGCAGGGAGGATTGAATGGTCTGAGGGAGTCATTCACTGCTGAGATATTGTCATTTGAGAGTGCTGCTTGTTGAGCAACTGGCTGGAAACTGCAGTGGTCCAAAGTGAATGAAGCAGCAGCTACAGTGAGTGAGCTGCTTGTCACAATAAGCTCTTCCTGTGGTCAGTCAGCCCACTTGCTTCACAATTATTTCCCTCATACTTCTGGGCTGGTCTGGAGACTGTAAAATCATGCTTTAGAATCTTTGTTTACTTGCTCTTCAGAGAGATTTCACAGGTTCTTCATTTTGGCTTAAGTCAAGTTGATCTAATGAAGCAAAGATCACTTCATGTTGTGCTCTAACAAATTGCTGGGAATAAGCATAGTAGGACATGAAAAGTTACTTTTTGACCTTCTTACACTGCACTACATATTTGTACAATATCTTAGTGGAAACTATTGCTAGTTAGCAAAAAAGCAAAATTGCTAGTTAGTCAAAATAGCAGCAGGAGGACAACAGAGACTATACATCCTATTGATTCTGCCAAAGCTTCCTATGCAAAGTGCAGAGTAATAAAGTGCTATAGAAGCCCATGTTTGGCTCTGCATTGGTAGAAGAGCCTCTCCTGCCCCTGTCTTCTGGGGCCTGAAACATCAGCTCTCAGAGGTTCAGCACCTCTGCCATCAGGACGGCAAAGAAACTTAGCTATGTGCCACCAAAAATTGTCCTAAGAAGTCATAGACCTGGAGGTCTGTTCTAAATCACCACCTGAGACAGGGTGGATTGTGCAGTGTGGATTACAGTTGTTGTTACCTGAGGGAAAATTGAATGTACACTATTGATTATGGTTGAATTAAAATGGTTTTGGAATGTTGAAACATTCACAAAAAATCCCTCCAAAAATAACTGCAACAGGCTGCCTCGACTCAGAAACCACAATGTTGTCTGCATAGTGCAGCAAGACTTTGTTTTTCTGTGTTTAATTCTCCTTGTTGAAATACATGTGAGATCTTAAATGTGTAGATGATTTGGGCATTTAATCTCTACTTTAAATTTTAATGACTTATTCAAGCAAGAAGTGATCTAACAAAAACTGTACCAGAATGGCTGAAACTAAATTGGGAATTTTGGATGCTTGACATTGATGGGGGGAAAGCCATCTGTAGCAATTATCCACACAGTGTTTGGAATGGGATGTGTTTGTATTGCTTGGTTATTTGCTGATCTAGCGTGGTTGTATCTGTAGAAGGAAGATTGTGTTTGAAGTGGCTTCAGAAAAGCACATTCTTCAGAAAATTCTGTGTCTGGTTTTGAGGTCAGAGCTTTCCAGCCACCTTTTCCAATATGTCTTCTTCACAGCCCATGCTGAAACTGTCTGCACTTGGTTCCTAAATGGAAATTGGTTTCTGAATGGGAGGTTGACTTTTGAGAACTGCTTTGAATTTGTCTCTGCTTTGTCTCTGCTTACAAGGAGAGATGAAGCTTGATGCAGGAGGCATTGAGTCAGGACCAGAAAAACGTGGGGTTGTGGATCCCAGACGTTCTGCGGGTATAACCATTAGATGTTGAAAGCGTGCATTACCGCATAAATAGCATCTGGTTAAAGCCTTGCAGTGACATTCCTGTGAAAACAGCCGGTGAAGGTGTGTCATTCCTGAACGTGTTTGAGTTTCACTGAAAGCTAGTTAAACCCAGGCTTATTGGAATCTATGCCTAATGCTTCCTTAGGAAACTGTGCAAAACGCACGCTCCATCCAAATGTTTAATAGGGGTTTAACTAAAGTTGCCTCGATTCTTTTTACCACCCTGAAAGACGTGATCAGCCCTCATGGGATGTATAAATACGAGGTATGTCTAATGCACAGCTTTGCGCCATGCTCCTCCTTGCATCCGCTTCGCCTGAATGAGATTCTCAGTTCGTGATAAAGTTTCCCCAAATACAGAGACCGGCCAGCGGAGCTTTGTTGTGTTATTACAGGGTATGAAGCTGTGGGGAGGGTGTTGGTACTTTGTTGTTGGGGGCCCGAGAAGCCCCCGGACACGGCGAAGGGTGTGAAGGGAGCCCTGGAAGAACCGTGGCCGCTGGAGCCCCACCGAGAAGCCCCCGGGCCCGGTGAGGGGTGTGAGGGCTGCTGGCGTGAGGGGAGCCCTGGGAGCCGCGCTTTTTCAGGGAATCCCGCCCTCCACGCGTGCGCTCTGCCCGCTTCCCTGTCCCTCCGCCGCCTGCTGAGGGGAGCGGGCGCGGGGCGGGGCGGCCCGAGGGGCGGCTATGGTGGCGGGGAGCTCCCCGCCCGACGCTACGGCCCGGCCATGTGGTGCCTGCACTGCAGCTCGGAGCGGACCCAGTCGCTGCTGGAGCTGGAGCTGGATAGCTGGTGAGCGCTGCCGAGGGGTGCAGGGGTGGCCCCCGCGCCGCCGCTGCCGCACAAAGGGCTCCGTGCCTCCAACGCCTCCGCTGCTCGGGCTTGCTATGGGGCGGTGCGGGAAGATGGGATTGGGGGTGTCCTGCTGGCGCTGGGGGCACCTTTTTGTCCCTGGGGATTGTCCCTGCGGTCACCCCTATTGTCCCTGGGGGTTGTCTGGAGGTTATTCCCGGGATCGCAGCCGCGATTTCTGAGGGTTGTACCTGGGGTCAGCCCCGCTGTCCCCGGGATATCTCCGGGTCGCGGCGATCGGGACCTCGTTCCCTGTGTCCCGGATCGGGAGCGGGGACAGGCGGAGGCTCTGTCTGCCCTGCAGGACCGACGGCTAAATTATCTCCGTGGTTTAACCGCGGCGTCCCAAGCCGCCCCGCTGCGCTGTGCTGGCTGTGGGTGACAGGCAGAGACATAAATCCAGAGCTGTGGCAGCAGACTGTGAGCTGACCTGGCGTGTGCCGCTCCAAACACCGATGTGTAAACACTGCTTTTCGGGAGGGAGAAAGGAATCACATGATTTGTGTCAAATTAGTGTAGGTTTTACTGCAGAGCTCTGGTACAGGCTGTTCCCGGTGTCTGGGGCCAGCCGGAGACCTGGCCTTGTCCTGGCTACATGAGAAGGCGTGTCAGATGGGTAAATCAACATTTGCCACTCGTGCCCTCAGCCAGGAAATAAAAGGAAAGAAAAAAAAGTATAATTTAAAGGTCTTTGAAGTACAGATACTTGAATAAATGACGCAGGAGAAACAGTGAGTGGTATTTGTCATGTTAAAACATACAGTCCCTATTGTAATGATGTTGTTAACAACCAAAATAATGTATGTCAAAAGTACAGCAACACAGAGCTCTGTTCATGAGCTATCTGAAAACTCCATGCACAAACGAGTTTTTTGGTGTGATGCTGTGTGTGAATTTATGGTAAACTAAAAAAGTTATCCTGCACTTGCAGTGCACTTGCAAGATGAATTTATCTCCAATGCATCATGGAAGTTTATTCCATGTAATTCAGCCAAATGCTTAGCTGTTTGACTGTTAAAAATTTTTCAACTTAGCTAAAGATAGAAAACATCTTAAATTGGGTGTGGGCATGTTTGGAATATAAAAGGAGGAAGTGACTGGATTCAGTGTAACTATGTATGAATGCAACAGTTGCTTTTCTAGAGAAGAAAGGCAAAATGTTTTTTGATAAAGTGTTTCATAGCACAGTTTAGTCACACGTTTAATGATCCTTCTGCCCATTTTTTACCCTTAAGGAAAAGAATAATGTAAGTTTCCTGTGTGGACTTGGTAATGTTTGCATAAGTGATGTTACCTTTGCATGGCTTGCTAAAAACATAATTCATAACAGTTACTTTAGTGACAGATTTGCCTATTGCACAGTAACATTCTGTTATTCATCATTGTTTCAGACTTTTTTCCTCCGTTTGTACATTGCTATGCACTTCCTTTCAGTTAAACTTGATTATTCTGCCTGATGTGCTAAAAGAGGAAATGCTGAGTACTTAGTTTGGACAGTTGTGTTTAACTGTGTCTATTCCTGTGGCAGATATCCTTCATATAAATGCAGAATTCATTACATCTATCAAGTGCTTTGGGAGAACTATGGCCATGCTGAATAAAATGACCCACTTTCCATTTTACTTCTACTTTTGTACCAGATTTGGTTTTGCTGTTGAGATGGCTTATTCTAGTTCCTGAAAGATATTGAGAGTGCTGTTACAAAGTAACAATCTATGTTCTCAATCAGCTGGGCTTTTTTCTTCTGATTAAATAGAAACTCATAATAGAAGTTCATATTTCTCATGTGAAATCATCTATCATCCTTTGTTTTTCCTATTTCTACTAATCTGAAATAATTCATTATCATCCAGGATACTGTAATCCAAGATTTGGAGCTAACCAGTGAAAGCCATAGTGCTCTGTGAACTGAATGCTCTGAAAAGCATTCAGTTTCTTTGCCCCTTTAGAAGCCCTCTGGGAATCCTGGTGCAGTTAATAAACAACCTGCAGTTCAGTTTCATGGAATAATTTGCAGCTTTCAGGCAAGGAAACCCAGGGATTCAGTTTTTCTCCTGAAAAGTGTAAATACCGAGTAGAACAGTAACTCTGATTTGTTGTTCCTGTTAGTCTTGTATTGGAAAGTTGCGGGGACTGGAGCGAAGGAGTGCCTGCTGGGCAAGGAGACCTTCTCTGCTGAACAAGGTGCCTTCACCAATGGTTTGCAGGGTGTTCCTCTGGAGAAATGGAAAGTAATTTCTTAGGATTTCATGGCCTTATATGTGTTTTTTCACCCTGAGACCATTTCATGTTTGCAAAATGAAAAATCTTTCAAGAGAATCTGTTCATATGGCTGTAGAAAGTGTTTCTCCCATTACTGTGTCTTCATGAAGAGAATAGTTTTCTATTGCTTGGAACCTGGGATTGTTTCATGCCTTTGAGGGCCTTAAGAGCAGTGCAAGGACTTTGGATGCAACAACTTCTTTGAAACAAGAGTTTACCTTTACACTGATGATGTTTTCCCCGTAGTTGAAAGATGTCAATTCAAGTCTCCAACTCTGTGAAGAGGCAGATCTCATAATAGTGTAGCTGATTAGCGTATTTGGGTGATTGCTCTAAAGATGCCTGCAAACTGTGCCTGCTCTGAACACCAGTGAGAAGGAGATGAATAATAAAAGGTGGCCTAGAGGTAGTCAGTGCTCTGATGGTGAATGCCAGCACTTGTGGATGTTACCTGTAGGTATTAAACAGCTGCTCACATACTGCAGTTCTGTGGTATTTAACACCACTGGTGTTCAAAAGCCAGCAAAACCTTGGGATGCAAGTGCTGGAAGCGAGGAGCTGCTTTCTGAATGAGCCTTCCAGTTCCTGCAGGACTCTGAGAGGTGCAAAGGAGGGTTTAAGGTACTGTATTTTTGAATATTGAATTTTTAAAGAAGTCATGAAGCACCACAGCCTGAGTCTGGTTTGTTGTACCTTTTCATTGCAAGGATTTACCATAATTCATAAAGATCTTTCAGGATGCAATTTTTTTGCTTCTTCAGCATTTGCATGGTTCTTTGTCTGTTGGACCCAATGATAATTTAATCATTAATTTCTGATCAGGCATATTTTAATCACAGCAGCTGTCAATCAATTATTTCTTTTCATATTTATTTAATAACAGAACTACAGGAGACCTCAGAAACTGTAACCAAGGTGGAGCCCTGATTGCTCTGTTTGTTACATTAAATTGGTGAGGATGTGCCCCTAACCCAGACACTGCCTCATCCACAGAGCAACTGGAATTATGAGGAGGTGGATCATGAGTTAAAGGGAAAGTGTGTTGGTGTATTGCTTTTATGACCCATGCTTTGTTTAGATGTCATTTGTATTTAAACAGGGTATGGGCCACAAGTCAAATTCATATTCCTGAGTTTGCTGCTTTATTTCTGTTGCCTCGGAAGGCTGTGTAGTTACAAGAGCAGAATCAGCCCAATGTTTGGAAGTTCACTTTTAGTATCTTGTATACTGCCATTTTTTGTAAAAAGTTATGTAAATACTTTTTTTTTTTTAATTCATGCATCTCTGTTATGCAAAAACAGTTACTGATCATGGACTTTTTTAGCAAGACTTCTTAATCAAAAATATTTTACTTACATTGCCCTTTTTGTGTCTTCTGGGAATCCATTTGAATTTTATTTAGGTTCCATTTAGGGTACAGACAGAGATGGCAACTTCACTGCACTGCTGTGATTTGACTCCAGGTTTCCAGAGAAGAACAGATGCTGCTTTAATCCACTGTAGCACAAAGCCCCCCAGTATTATGTTAAAGGGGAATGCAAATTTAGCTAAATAAATCCTTTTGCTTCCTTACAATAGACAAAAGACGAATCATTCCATGAAATAATTGTAGAGACGTCTTTTATAAAAATAAAGTGAAAAAGACAAGCTTTGGTATGATAAAAAAATCAAACCATTCTCTCCCTGTGAAAGAAGCAGAAAATTAGAATGACGGCTTTGATAGCCTTTACTACAGGAAATTGATGTATTATATCTGTTAATCAGATTCTTTCAGTAGTTCAGTGTCATCCCAGTTAAACTTGTGCTTACAAACAACGGACATAATTCCCAGTTGCTTTCTCCTATGCAAGCACAAACAAAATGCCAGTTATGATCTGACTTCCATTCACATCAGTGGCTACATACAGGGCATGGCCACAGAAAAAGAATCCTAAACTTTTTTTTGAGGGATTCCATTATTTAGTCCAAAAACTTCCAGTTGCCCCTAAAACTCACCAGTTTAACAAGGATGGATGTGTCATGAACACAGAAAAAGAAAACCAACTTCCTTCAGTTCATTAATATATCCGTGACCTTTCCAGTCATCCTCACACAAGGCAAAGGCAGCAAGAATGCAAAGTTGATGTGTTTTCTGTCCCAGGGAACGTTTGCGGTCAGCCCTGACTCTGTGCTGCAGGAATGTTCACAGTTTATTTTTAATTTAGTTTTCACTCTGCACCTTTATGGCAGAATGGACCTAGATCCATCACAGATCACATGGGGAGTTACAAATCGCAGTGGCAGCTGGACCCTGAACTGGATTTGACTTGAGTGTAATGGTGCTTTTTAGCCTGCAGTAGGAATGGTTATAGGAGAGATCCTTCAATTGTCATGGGTTCATGTGGGGATAGGCCATGTCAGTGCCTGCACAGAATTCCGAGGGTATATCCATGTGTAGGAACAGATGATTTAGTTGGATGCTGTCCTGCTTTTAAAGATAGTACCAGAGACAGGGTTTCCCTCCTTGTTTGGGGGTTGTGCTCAGGAAGTCATCCTTCTAATGAGAGGGACAGCGGTGTGCCTGGTCCAGCTGCAGTTTCAGGGATCTGAGTACAGAGAACAGGCCTGCATAAATCCCTGATCTTCTGGTTATGTTACAGCCTAAGAATGGATTTTCTCTCAATCTAATCATTCTCTCAATCTAATCTATTCCTGATTGAGAACAATCTCTGTTCTCAATCAGGAATAAAATTATCTTTATTTTTCTTTCTGTGAGGTTCCTAATTATCATAATGTGCTGTGAATCTGCTGTTGAATTTCCATTCTAGAGGTGTCTGGGGTGATTCTCATGCTTCAAAGTTACCTTTTTGCAAGGTGTTAACCTCAGCCGTTCTTGGATTCATGAAAGGAAGTTCATTATTTTTTGTTTATATTTTTTTTTCTTGTATTTTACTCTGTGAGTCTTGTTTAGAAGATACCAGCGATGTCAAGGATTTAGTAGAAACTAGTTTCAAGAAGGAGCTGATTTTAATACTCTTAGATTTGAGAGAATGGGACTTTACAGCTAATAGTTTCCTGTTAATACTAGTCATTAATGCCTTGTGAAGTGAGAGAACAGAGGATTATTTGGACTTAATGGAACTTGTCCCAAATGATGACAATGTGATGCAAACTTGTATTCTTTTTTTGTTGTTAAAAAGTCATTAAGATGCTTTTGATTAGGTTAGCCTAGAAGAAAAGTATTCCAGGTCTTCCTACCACAGTGCAGAATGTTACACAAGACCATTTCTCACTGTCTTTGGTTGAAATTTTCAAAATCTCTCTTTTCATAATATGACATTTTCATTTCACAAAATGGTGACCCTTGTTTTCAGGAGCTGGGCTTCTACCCCCTGTCTTAAAGGACACTTTTCCATTGTGGAAAGATCTGTGAATTTTGCCATGATGAAGAGCCTATATATGAACAAGAGTTACCTAAGTTGAGTATTTTTAGACTCACGTTCTGTTGTGCAGTCTCACATGCAGCCCCAGCTAAGCCAAGCTGCATCGCCATCACAGACACTGTCACAGAGTATTCCTGAGCTGGGAGGGACCCACAGGGATCCTCAAGTCCAACTCTAAGTGAAAGGCAGTGTGGAGTGTTGGTGCTTCTGGGAGCCAGCAGTGCTGGGCAGCTGTGCTGCACCCAAAGGAAGCTGCAACATCCCCTGCACCACCCAGAAACCATTCCTCTACTCTGTGTGTGCAGTAAAAGATTTCCAAGGCAGGAATTACTACCTGTGTTGCTCTTTTATTGTCACCAGCAAGGTGAGTCAGAAGTTCTATTGAAAGCCTACACTTAATTCCTCTCTGACAGAGAAGGAGCTGTAAAATGTATAGAGTCAGCATAATGGGGAGGAAATATAAAAGGAAGGAAGTTTGTGAATGAGAAAAAGCATCTGTCAGCTCTTTAGCTGGTTTTAGAACTAAAGGTTGTGAGCAATCTTTTGAGGTCTCATTCCTACAAGAGTGAAGATTTGTGTATCTTTGAATATATCTGCAATACCTTCTGTGTTTGGGCACATTGCCTTGAATTGAAGCATCATCTAAAACACTGTCTTTTCCACCAAGCCCTATACTTCCAACAAAAAAAAATCTATTAATTGGTTTCCTTAAACACTATGTTCTGTACACTTTGGTATAAGCCGTGGGTGTGCAGCAGAGGATAAAATCTCTCTTTTATGAGGATGCCTGTGACTACACAGGTGAGCAGTGCTCCTGTTCCAGTGAGTTACACCGCCTCTCTCCTGGCATGTGCAGCATGCTCAAGGCCAGTCCTGCTCTCACTGCCTGGGTAACACCCTGAGCTTCACTGGGAGCAAGAATAAATGCTGTGTACTCATCCTTTTCTTTCCTATCTGCTGAGAGTTTCCCATGCCCATTTGCACTTAAACATTTCAAAATTAAATTGTTTCCCCGTAGAGAAAACTGTAGGGTTTCATTCTCTTTTTGGATCGTTTTTTTTCAGACTTGGCACAGCAAAGTTGGCAGTCAAAGTGGAGGGTTTGTGCAGTGATTAAAATGGAGTGGGACTTCTATATTATATATTCTTCCAGATTCAAATAGATCAGTGAGAGATTTCTCTGATCAGACTTGTAACAGCCCATCCTCCTTTTGGACTGGCTTTTTAAAGTGTGTTACTCTGTAACTACAGAGGGAAGTCAATCAACCAGTAGAAGTTGAACAGTCCCTTTCTAATTTTAAAAGAAGATAATTTTGGCCAGTGTCATGGAGTTACTTTACCTTTAAGAAAG
>NC_031781.1:66330-103248 GCF_001522545.3 Parus major | reverse complement strand
GACTGTAGCAAGAATTGGGACTGTTTTAACCACCAAAGTTCCAAAGTTTTTGTCTCTGTTGTCATGTGAACGAGGGAATAGTAGATAGATAAGAGATGAAAAGGTTTTTCTGGAAGTTTATTCTGGTGTTCTTATTCTTGTTGTTTGTCAATAAACTTTCTTTATTCCTTTTAAGTTTTATGCCTGTTTTGCCCTTATTCTAATCCATGTCGCACAGCAAAAAATAAGTAATTTTCTTAGTTATTGGTTTTAAACCACGACAGCCAGCTATTTCTTAAATCCTAGAGAGACAGCAAAGACCTCATGTTCATCAGTGACATTGTTTGAAAGCACAACTCATTAGATAATAACAATATATGATAAGTAGTTGAAATTAAATCCTTTGGCTGTTCTAAATAGGTCCTTTTGTGCAACATTCATTTGCTAGAGAAGTTAAAATACGATCTAAATGAACACAGTTGTTAGTGCTCTGAGACTACTCAATGCAGTGTCCAGTACAGAAAGATTGTTTTGTTGTCATTTCTGCTGCATGGACCCTCTGCATGTTCTTTTTGTATGACGATCCTTAATTTCTCTTACAGACGTACTGGGAAAGATTGGTCTGCTAAAAAGTTGTTCCTAGCTCTCTGTACTGTGTCATAATTGTAAGCATTTCAAATAGCACAGGGGCAAAACCTTAAAATGTGTCAAGTGATAGGCTTTATCAGGTATATTTGATCTAAGATGAGATAATTTTGGTCTAGGTATGAAAGTTCCAGGCCTGAAACATTGACTCATGAAACAGGATTTTGTTAAGCATCTTCAGAGTAGTTAATATTTCTATCATATATGGAATGTAAGAGGGGAAAGAAGAGTTTTATCCACCAAGACCTGACTGGGAAGAGGAAATCAGTGCTCACCTCTGACAGAACCTGATTGCCAGCAAGCTGATTTCTCAGCAGCAGTGAGAACTCACCCCTTCCTGGGATGGGCTTGACACAACAGCTGAAGAGGTGAAAGAGGAGAATGGCTAGCACAGGACACCAAGGATTCTTGTGTTGTACCAAATGCTGCTTCAGCTGTGCGTGCAAATCAGGGTTTTTCAGCTGCAGACACTAAATCTTCCTTTTTAAACTTAGCAGTGCCTGAAGGGCATGTCATATGGACAGTAGAACGTGTGCTAGCTAATATCTTGCTATCTTCAGTACATGTCATATATAGTGTGGGTTTGCTAAATTAAGAGGATTTCTGCTGCTGAATGGTGTATCTGTATAAATTGTAAATAGCTGAGGTCAAATTCTACTACAGCCATATTGAGAAACTCCACAAATTTTTCAACCTTATCATATTGTGTAAAAGTTTACATAGCAGGGACAGGACAAAGTCTGCAGTGGGAGGCAGACCTTCACAGATTTTGTTAAGTCATCCATCCCATAGACACCACAGTTAGATTAAAATTGTTAGCTTTAGTCCATGTGAGAAACAAAGCACCCTTTTGAAGCATACAGGGCATTTTCTGATGTTAATGTGTTTTATGCTGACATCAAAAAGAAGAACTGACCCTAAAAAAACTTCAAAAATTCTAAAACTTGGGCTGGTTTGAGCCACAAGCCTCAAATTATCACCCCATAGTAATCCTTTCATAATATCCATTTTTTAAAAGAGTTGTTGCTGAATGAACATATGCTGGGTGATGATTAACACAGATTGGCAGTGAGTGATGCTGGCTGACTTTACCTGAGATAGAAGTGAACATTTGTAAGCTGCACCCAGGTTCTGTTGGTGCTGCCAGTCCCCTTGTTATTTTTGCTAAATAATGACAATAAAATACAGCTTTTCTTTTAGCAGGAGGGTTCATGAGGCATTGAATGGTACTGGGGTGGGTTGGTTGGGTGGATCCTTGTGTACATTCTCATGCCTGATTGCCAATATGCTGCCACTGTCTGACAAAGGTGATCTGTGAGCTGGTTAACCTTCCTTGTGCTCCTTGGAAGCTGAAGATAGTCTTAAGTAAGCTCTTCCCAAAGGGGTATTCTTAGTTTTTAAGCCTATTTTGAGTGTTATTGCCTAAAATGGTTGGGTTGTTGTTTTGCTCTATTTCCATCTCGCTACTGTCCATGTGGAGAAGAGATAGTGTAATCATTCCTGCATTCTGCTTCAGTGGGGAGAAAATAATCTCTCATCATTCACTCCTGGCTCTCTGCTGCTACCAATGGCATCTAAGAGTGTGGGTCAAAATGCCCTTTTTAAAAAGCAGTTTTGTTAATGCCTTTTATGGGGTTACTTAGTGAGCATTACAGCTTGGCAGTGTCCAGGGGATGGGCACTGGGGTTGTGTGATTTCAGAATCAGGGCTTGGAGCAGGGAGCAGCTCAGGCTTGCAGGGCACTCAGGGGCACCTTCCTGTGGAGCTCTGCCCTCCCTCAATGCCTCTCAGACTGTTTGACTTGGGCTGCTATTATTGGCACTGTCACCACCAAATATTACAGATTCAGTGACTGCTTTGTTAGGGTTTGCTTCTGAGACATATGCAAATGGTGTCTGGATTTTTCTTGCAATGATATTTAGCTTCAGTCAAATGAATTACCTGGGACATTACTTTGATGTGCATTCAAAGGTTTCATTTGTTTTGAACAGAAACAGCTGAATTGAGAGTGCATAGGAAGTAAAAAACATTGGTCAATATTTCTTTCCCGGATCAAAGCTTTTGTCACTGCCTGTGAATGCTGTTGTCCATCATAACAGCTTTGAACTCTTGGCAGCATATATTTGAAGGTAGATTGGTTTGTTAATGTTATTGTGCTTATTGAATTTGGGGATTTGTGTAAATTCTTAATATAATTGACTTCTGTTTACTAGACAGCACAAACCAGACATGGCAATAAGGACTAGGTTCTAGTTCAAACTGTACTAATAATAAACTTGTGCTCAAATATTTTCACTCCAACGGTAAATATTGTATTTGGGGGGGGGGAGAAAAATGCAAAACCATGGCTTGTTTGAAGTACATATGGCCAGTTCTGCACTTTTAAGAAGTTCGTGGAGAACATTTTGTGGGGTAATTTGAGATAATACAATGCACACATTAGAGCTTTAATTAAATGCACCTCCTCATTTATGGCAAAGAGCACCACAGGTACTGAAGCACAGGCAACTTTGAAGCAGTGGGGGTGTACCCTGTGCCAAAGGAGTGCTCTTGTGAGATGAAGTTGTGCATGGAGGCACAGCTCTGGGGAGCAGAGTTCTGGTTGCAATTGTCACTTTAAATTACGCATTCAAATCAGGGTTTTGTTGCACTTGTAAAGGCAAAGTTATGTGCCAGAAATTAACTTTTGGAGAGATTTGTTCTTATGTGGAATGCCCACATTTGGCCTAAACATTTTTGCTATTTGAGTGGTTTGTTTCAGCCATCATGTTGGAAGTGCCTGGTCATACCAGCTGCTGCAGCAGCAGCTGCCATCCTGCTTCTCTCTATCACCCACTTAGCTCCGTGGGCGACTTCTGGTCCGCATTCTCGGCTAGGTAGAGAATTTGGATCTATTTCAAGTGGAAATCTATAATTAGGGGCTAAGATCACAGTTTGACTGGTTTTAACCTCCACATTTTAAATGGAGATGATTGGTGTAAAACAGATGCATAGCAATTCTTCCTCCCTGGGCATTCGGACCTGTTTATACAAAATATTTATTTTTGAGTGAGGCAGAAATTTTACTGGAAATTATGTTTATAAAATGGGATTTTAATGCAAAATGTTTCACTCTGTGGTTTGCATTTAAATCCATCTCATAAATCGTAAAGGCAGAGTCCCAAGAAGGTATCTGAATACTTCAGCTGTGGATATGCTAGTGTTTATGGACAGAAAAGTTTCTGGGACCAAGGAAGAAGATAAGTTTGCAGAGCTGTTCTGTGAGTAATTGTGACTTAAAGGGAACCAGCTTTACATGCATTTTTCCTGAAGAGGGAAATAAATTATATGGATCTAGGGAAAAGTAGGCAAGTGAGAGAAGGATGGATTTGGCTGAGGAATTTTATGAACAACCCCTCATGCAAATGCTTCACTGTTGCAACAAATAAAGTATCATCACTTAATTAAGCTCAATTTGAATTCAGGCTGTGCTGACTACCTGGAGTTTTACTGCTGCTCTACCATAGCCCTGCTTTAAAACCTCTCAGCTTCCCAAAGAATAGAGAATCGTCATGGCCAAGCTGAGTGGCTTTATCACCTTGTGCTGACCAGAACTTTAAGCTGGCCATGTTTTTGTTGTGGTATTTGTAATACTCGTGTAATACTCATACTGTGTTTCCACAACTAGAAGAAAAGAAATTTATTCTGTGTACCCTTGAATTTGTGTGCATGCTTCTAAGCATCTGAAATGGAAAAGTCTTTAAAGATGTAACAGCACAAACTTATTATATTGTCATGCTTCTCTTTGTGTCCAAAACAATTTTTAACAGGATTATGATTGGTTCTCATGTGTGTACTATCCAGTTGTTAGGGCCTGTTTTCAATTTCATGTCTTTATATTACACTGTTGAAAGTCCATTCTAAAAGAGTGATGAAAATAATACTGATTTCAGGGAATACTCATTGCTAAAATAGCTTCTCAAGCATTTGCTCTGTTCTGCTAGGAGGGTCTTCTTGGTTCTATTTTAGAATGCTGCATGCAGTTTGGGTTTGGGATTTGCATTATTTAGAAACATGTTTCATTTCTTTGTTCCAAACTAAGTCTGCAGCAAAATGGTTTGAACATTTGGGTAATTTCTGTGAATGCTCACAGAATGTTCCCATTATCTTCGTATTTAGTTCTAAAAATGCACAGGGCACTTGATTGCTTGTAAACTGGGGGATTTCTGGGGTGAGAGGCAGCACTGAATCATTCCTTACATGATATTATTGTTATATACTTCCTTTTCATATGCACCTTGTTCTAAAGATAAGGTTCTGGAACTTAGGAGGAAAGGGACTTTCTGCTTTTCTGTTTATCAAATGTCTGTCTTTCATAGTTACAAATTCTCTGACAGATAAATTCTTGTGCCTCTGCATCCAAACTAGCAGCTCCTCTGGTCATTTTACCATTGGTGAGTGGAACAGATAAATCCATAATTATGGAAAAGCTTGGGTTTTGCTTCTTACTGGAATTCAGATCTTTTTTTAAGATTTCCATTATAAGCTCAAATGCTGAAATTCTATTTGCAAAATTTTGTCTTTATTGTGATTTTTTTTTTTTTTGCTTTGCTTATAGTTTAGCGAGGTTTGAAGGAAAAAGAAGGTGTGAATATAAAAATGAAAAATAAAGAATAACAGTAGGTAGTCAAACATCCTGAATAATATGTTATAGTTAGTGTACTGGTACTAATTATAGCCTTTGTGATTAGAATTTATAATTGAAAGTGTAAATTGTGAGCCAGGGAAGAAAAATACCTACCGGATTTGTGCTGCTAAAATGCCTGGGGAGGAAATGTTTTGCTTTGGTCATGGCTAACCACACAACTGGAGAGAGGAGACAGAGTTTCTTCTTACTAGGTAGTTCTTGAAATGAACTCATCCCCTGAATTGTGGGAAATTATTGTAAAATTTTCCTAGCAACAGCAGCTTCTCCCATTTTTGTCAGCCTGGATTTTTTTTACGGTAATACAAGCTGAGATTTATGCAGGAAGAAATTTTCAGTTTCTGATAAAATGATAAAATGCTGATTCGGTCAGTGCTGGCCACTGTTTCCAAAAGTGATTTAGTTGTATTATGTATATGTCTCATGCAAAGTCATATTAGTAATACTAATTATTTTAAAATATTTCATTTTCATTCTTAACTGATCTGTTCTCTGCTTCTTTGTAAAATACTTTCAAGCAACCTTTTACTATTTCTGGCTTGGCAGATAATGGATGTATATTTTCTGCTGAAACAGGAATGTAATAAAACAGTTGGACTTCTAGGTTAATTTCAACTGTTTTGCATTCTCCTAATATTACACAATTATATTCAACAGATTTCTGGGCTCACTAGTAACATGCAGTTGTACATTGCAGGGGGATAAACCAAATCAATCCACTAGATTCTTTTGTTTTAAACAGTGAAATTAACAGTAATTATACTGGACATGTCTGGTAGGTAGGAGATGCCTCAAATGTATATGAAATAAAAGCATAACTAATAATAATTAACATTATTACATTGTCCATTTTTGTAGTGTGTTTAATGTACTTAATTTCTCGCCCATCAGAGAGAGGCAGTGTGTGCTGGGGAGGTATCTCAGATACTCACTCAGTCCCAAGGAGACTTCTCCTGGTGCTTGCTGCAAGCCTGGAGCAGAATCCTTGACATTTTTGTGTGTTGGCAGTTTTAATTAGTGCACAGATAAAAACCATCCTCGTAGCGCTCCGATGACTGGCTCGTATTCTGAGTCTGTGTAGGAGTTACAGAATTGTTTGGTTGGAGAAGCCCTCTCAGGACACTGAGTCCAACCATTCCCCCAGCATTGACAAGGCCACCCCTTGTCGGGACCCATGTCCCCGAGTGCCACATCCACATGGATTTTAAGCCGTCCCACCCAAGGAACAGAGCACCTGTCCAGAGCAGCCAGTTTCTCCAGAAGAGCGCTGAGAGAAACAGTGCCCAAGGCTTTGCTGAAGTCCCAGCAGGGAGCATCCACAGCCTGTCCCTCACCCACTGAAGCAGGTCACCTTGTCACAGGAGGAGAACAGGTTGGTCAGGCAGGACCTGCCTTTCCCAACCCCATGCTGGCCAGGCCTGATCTCCAGGTTGTCCTGTGTTGGCACTCAGGGTGACCTGCTTCGTGACCTGCACTGAGGTCAAGCCAGCACATCTGGAGTTCTCCAAACTCCCCACTCTTCTTACAGATGGCTGTTTTATATTTGATAATCTCCAGTTACCCAGGCCTGCTGGGAAATGATGGAAGTTGGCTCAGTGACCACTTCTGCCAGCTCTGTGCTGCTCTCCTCAGTGGAGCAATCCAGCTTGTCATCCTTACAGCTTCACACAAGTCATATTTGTTGACATATTTTTTTTCTCCAAACATATGTAAAGCAGAAGTAGAAAGAAAGCTGCTTTTCTTTGCCAATGAAGTTTCACTTTAATGAAATAATTCATATGGAGCTTCAGCTGCTCCTGGGAGGCTCAGGAAGAGCTGAGTGGGGGAAAGCCTTAAAGCCTGTGCACATGTGTTTCCTTGGAAGGGCTGCTGTGGTGCCTTCTGTGAAAGGTAATTACTTCCATGCTTCAAAGGTCAGGTGGCAGGGAATAGGCCCATAAGCAAAATGACATCAAGTTTTACAGTCAGTCAAGCATCAGTTTTATGTCTGGCAAAAGTATAAAAGGCAAACTAAAAATTAAGAAGAAACTTTAAGAATTAACTTTAGTCAGATCTCTGGGCAGACATTCTTCCCACTTCTGATTAGGGCAGTACCCTTTTTGTTGAGGAAAAGGTTAAGGGATCCATTGAAGGCAGTGTTATTAAAATGTCAACAGGAGGTTATAATCAGCATGGAAGGATTATTAAATAGTTCACAATGCAAGGGTGAGGAAGGCAGAAAATGTCAAAAGAACCTAAGAAGATAATTCCAGCCTTCCTGTTACAAACAAATTTGCCATGCTTGCATGGAAAGTACTTACAAATAAACTTGCAGCTAGCATGTGATATTCAAAAGAGCAGAGCCTCACAGCTGACAGAACAGAGGAAGGAATTTTGGTGTTTAAAGAACGTGAAGCAGCTCAGTATCATAACATGTCTTTAATGGATGCTTCAGAAAAAATTATTGTTTTAGTGGGAGGTTACACAGTTTCAATGTCACAGGCAGAACTCTGGATAGTTTATCATTCTTAAAGTGAAAGCCAGCTGTATCATGGAGGGAAAGGGATTAGTTTCCTGTCAGCTTCCTTTTTGGAAAAAAGCAGTGTGTGCACACTGCAAATATTTCCAGCTTGGGTTAAGTATGTTTGAAAATACCTTTTGGTTGGAGTCATATTTTGATGGGCAAAGATGGAGAGCTTGCTTTCAGTTTTATATGTTTATATAGAAGCATTTTAAGAAATCTAAAGGTTTTTTTTTCTTCTTCCCTTTAAAAAGCACAAACTGTTCAAGCTGGGAGAGTTTGGCCGGGGTTAACCCTCAGCTCTTCAGTCTGTGGAGAACATTCTTTAAGAAATTGCTCTGTGGTTTTTGAAGGGACAGCTGAGAGACGACAGGAGGGTTTGGTTTTTAAGTACATATAAATGAAAGATAAAAATACAGGGTGTGGTGGGAATGTGGAATTTTACTTTTTTGGAGTTTGGATGTACCTTTCCTAAAGCAAAAGGTAGAGGAAGTGCTGCAGATGCTTGTATTTGTACAAGGGTGAAGTGTTTACTGAGTCTTTTAAGGGATTAAAAAAAAAAAAAAAGTGAACTTTCGTTTTCCTGTCAATGCTCTGTGCACACAGGATGAGACAGACAGTAAATAGTACTGTGAAACATGAAAAAATGGAAGAGTGAAAGTGCATATATTGCAATGTGAGAGGGCCCTGCAAATACAGCCCAAATACAAATTCCTATTAGTCATCAGTACTTCAGAATACAGCTAAGGCTCAGTTTTAAAATGTTTCCTATTGTCCACACCCTTTTAATATAAAAAGTCTTTTTTCTTTCCTTTATTCCTTAGCAATAACACTGTTTGTGTGGAAACAGAGTAGTTTGTTTACCAGATAGGTGCCATTGAGCTTTCTTCACCTGAAACCATGTTGGTTTCATTAGCTGGAAACACCCTTGGGATGCTTTACTCCAAAACCTGCCAAAAGTATCCCATGGAAGCAGCCCTTCACTAGCAGGGAAATAAATGAGATTTCTTCTGCAAGTACTTTTCCCCAACATTAGTTTCTAGAAACATTGTCGCTCTCGAGATCCATTAAATCCCAATCTCCATGAAAATAATCCTTTTATGTCAAATTGTAATATAAGGGTAAGAAAATATTGTTTTAATTCATCAAAGCAAAGAAAGACATAAATAAGCATCTGACATTTAGAATGGAAACACTTGGAAATGAGCAGTCTTATAAGAAATTAGAAGTTTTCATTCACTTTACAGAGTAGTTGCTGAGTGACTTAGTCAGGATGTTATAAGTAATTAGTGTATAAAGTTAAATAATGCTTGAAACCTCCATTCTTCTGTTTGACTCATGCTCTAAAGATGTCATGGGCATGACAGATTGAGACTTGCAAAAACTACCAGGGAAAAACCATGGTGTTTGACATGAAAGCCACGTTCCTTGTAACACCTGCACATGAACAACAAAACTTGCTCGATGCCTACACAAAATGAAACTAGAGCAAAACTGTGCTGTCTGCTGTTGAGAATTTTGCTGGACTCACCCAAGGCTTTTGCTGTCTCTCTTTTGTTGTGCAGTGTTGAGGGGGAGGCTCCCAGCAGCGAGACTGGAACATCCCTGGATAGCCCCTCTGGCTACCCGCAGGGCCCTATAACGCACAGCTCTGCTCTGAGCCCTGAGCACTACGAGCACCCCTACGGGCTCTACTCCATTGCACCAGGCCAGCAGCGAGCCCGCCGGCCCAAGCTGCAGCACTCCACCTCTATCCTGCGCAAACAGGCTGAGGAAGAAGCCATCAAACGGTCCAGATCACTTTCGGAGAGCTATGAACTCTCTTCAGACCTACAGGATAAGCAGGTATTTGAGCTTTGGTACCTCATTTGTGCCTGTGAATTGAGAGAAGACTTTTTCAGCATCATTTCAGTTGGGACTTTTAACTCTCTTATTCTTTGTCCCATATACCTTCCCAACCTCCTGGAGAAAAGTGTAAAAGATATGTTAATACTGTCAAAAGTAAAAACAGTTCTTGGAACTGAAATTTTATGCTCCAGGAGCATACTAGAAGGTAGTAATGAAAAATATTTTTCTAAGAAAATGAGTCATTTTGAAACCTGAGTGTTTTTGTTGTCACAGAAAAGAAGGAACAACTTATTTCAACTGATATTACCTTATATCTGTGAGGTGAATTAATAT
The DNA here is from genome assembly GCF_001522545.3 of Parus major. Classification (NCBI taxonomy): domain Eukaryota; kingdom Metazoa; phylum Chordata; class Aves; order Passeriformes; family Paridae; genus Parus; species Parus major. Next base: position 93,259 of record NC_031781.1, on the reverse strand, counting down.
ATTTCTATATTTTATGGTGTAATTTGCAGATGACTATTCCATTCATTATTGGAGTTTTGAGTTTTTACTTTCAAAATCAACATACACATGAAGTATATTAAAGTCATTATGAGAGTTAAATGTTTTTGTGAGACTTTACCCTTGTCCCGAGCTGCATGAAGTGACGAGGGGTGTGTGTGTTCCCGTGGCAGGTGGAGATGCTAGAACGGAAATATGGGGGCCGTCTGATCACCAGACATGCTGCCCGCACCATCCAGACCGCCTTCCGCCAGTATCAGATGAACAAGAACTTTGAGCGCCTTCGTAGTTCTATGTCTGAGAATCGCATGTCAAGGCGCATCGTGCTGTCCAATATGAGAATGCAGTTTTCCTTTGAAGGACCTGAGAAAGTCCACAGCTCCTACTTTGAAGGAAAGCAAGTTTCTGTTACAAATGATGGGTCAAAGCTGGGCTCCCTCGTACCATCGGAGTGCGATGAGCTCAGGGAGACAGCTACCGTGAAGTCCCCGACAGCATCCACTGATTTCACTGATGCCATAACAGAACTGGAGGATGCTTTTTCCAGGCAGGTGAAATCCCTGGCGGAATCCATCGATGACGCGCTGAACTGCCGCAGTCTGCATTCGGATGAAATCCAGAGTGTGGAGCAGGTCAGGAGCAGGGAAATGGAGAGGGAGAGCTGTGCCCCAAGCAAACCAGCAATCCACAATGTGGATCACAGGAAGCTGGACGAGATGACAGCGTCCTACAGTGATGTCACGTTGTACATTGACGAGGAGGAGCTGTCCCCACCCTTGCCACTCTCCCAGTCTGTGGACAGACCATCCAGCACAGAGTCGGACTTGAGGCTCCGTTCCATGAACTCTTCCCAAGAGTACTGGTCCATGACCCATAAAGATGATAAGATAGACACTGATACGAGCTGCAGGAGTACCCCATCACTGGAATGCCAGGAGCAGAGGATGAGGATGGATCACCTCCCTCTGCTCACTATTGAGCCGCCCAGTGACAGTTCCGTGGATTTGAGCGATCGTTCGGACAGGGGCTCCTTAAAGAGACAGAATGCATATGACCGAGGCATCACCAGCCAGCAAGGCAGCCCTAAACATATCCCTCACAGTATTCCTGCCAAGATCATCACCCGGGAGGAGCAGGAGGCCAGGCACAGGGCTAGGCCCATAGACAGTCATTTGGCCATCAACGGCACAGCAAACAGGCAAAGCAAATCTGAGTCTGATTACTCTGATGGAGACAACGACAGTATCAACAGCACTTCCAACTCCAATGATACAATAAATTGCAGCTCAGAATCCTCTTCTAGGGACAGCCTAAGAGAGCAAACCTTGAGCAAACAAACATACCACAAAGAGACTCGAAACAGCTGGGATTCCCCTGCCTTCAGTAATGATGTTATCAGGAAACGCCATTATAGGATCGGGCTGAATCTTTTTAACAAGTAAGTATAGCGGTTCCTGCCTTCCTCTCTGTGTCACTGAGAATGAACCAGGAATATTTTTCTTGAATCAAGTAAGATAAGACTGGTGTTTGGTACTGACATTTCAGTGAATAAACAAGGTACTTCTGGTGACTGTTCTTGTTCAAGGTTAAGTTGATGTCTTCATAGTTTAACAGCTTCAAGAACAAAAGAGAAAAATGTAGTTATGTTTATAGGAACAGTAGTAAACTATTGAAGATTAATCCAACTCCTTTCTTGGGGAAAAATACTATGGCTTGATCCAGATCCATTTTTTGGTGTTATGTTATAAAAAAATGCAGATTTCTTCTTGCCCTAATCATGTAGGTGGTGTAAAATTCATCAGATGGAAATAAGAAACAGCATGCAGCATATGATAAGTTTACTGTTTAATGCTGGCAAGGCCTGGAATTTGTACAGTAGATTTCATTAAAACTATTTGATGCTAAAAGCCTATACACTGAATATTTTTTATCGTAAATGAATATTTATTATTTATCATAAAACTATTATAAAATTTGTATTTCTGCCTATGACTGATAGTTTTCCTATGTTTTCCCTGGGCTTGAGTGACTTCAGGCCTCCTTTTCAGGTAGCAGTGCTTTGATATGTTTGGATTGATAGGTAGGTGGTTCTTCATGTATTTGTTGTAACACTGCAGACAGTTAAAGTTTTGGTGCCATCACATAAACTGTGGATTACAGCCCCGAGTTTGGCTGTAAACACTTTAATCTTTGTGAAAACGCCTTTCTTGGAGCTTCTAACCAATTGGAATTCTGCAAGTAGTAGGATCACTGCTTGTGAAGTTAAATGGGTGAGAAAATACATCAATTAGCTCTTTTTGAGAAGATTTGAAAATAACATCCTTGGCAGGGGGGCTGGGGAGGAAGGTGTTGATGCAGTTGGCTGACTTTTAACACTTGGTGTTTGCCTGGGTTTTGCACAGCAATTAAGCCTGGAGCAGTCAATGCTCAGTTAGCCTCAGACTTGGCAAAAGTCTTTTGAGCCAGCTGCAGAAGTGCAGGGAAAACATGAATGGAAAAAGTGCTCAGGCAGCATGCAGGGGTGAATGAGAGCATTGGAAGCTGTCAGGTGCTGCTAGTTACACATCAGTAGGAGGCTGAAAGTGAAAAATTAACATCAGGAACAGACAAGAATAGAGGTAATAGAGGTAACAAGAAGAGATCTGTTTGAAACAGATAGAAGTGACCTTGCTGCATGGACTTGCACAGAAGTAAACCTGTTGTATTGTTGTGAGATGATGTGCAGCTCCTCAGCAGGGAGTGCTCTCCTCTGCAGAGCTCCAGGCAGCACCTCTGAGTGGCATCTTTTACTCTGTGTGATTTCATTTTCCCCACTGCATTTTATCTCCAGCGTTGATACCGAACTGAAAATTGTCATTACTTTCTGCTGAATCAGTGTAATTCAACTGGTTTCTCAGACAATCCTCAAATAGCCCACATATCCCCATACGTCTTGGGTTTTGATTGTGACCCTTGAAGTCTGAGGATTGTGACATTTTTGTTAATGTGCAGTGTCAGGTTTTGAACTATCATAGAGTGTGATGGTGCATAAGTCTGTGACTTCTTTTGAAAAGGGAGCTGGAAAACCTTCAAAGCTTTATTCTTGTGAAAGCTCAGGAGTCTCTAGAGAGTGTATCAGGTGGGATTGAAAATTACATCTTGAGGTGAGTGGTCAGTGTAGTGGTCAGGTCAATGCAGCAGAGTCACTTCACTGTCTTTTCACCACATTATCTTCACAACACATTTATGATCATAAAACAAGGGAGCAGTGGGAGTGTTGGCAGCAGCTCCTGGGAGGATGTGTGCTCCACCCAGGAGGAAGCACTGAAAGAAGTGGCTTTGAACTTACCCAGTACAAGAAGGCAAGTTTTTTTCCAGATGTCTGTGTCTACCAAAGGAAATTTTAGGGATGTCTTTCACAAGGACTTGAAGTTAATTTCACTATGTCCTTGAAATCTTCCTTGCAAATTAAGATCCCAAGCCTTAATTAACAAATGTCCTTCCTTTCTGATACATGAAGTTTGGCTGAAACGCAAAGAATTAAGAATCTTAAAGAATTGCATGAATTGTAGCAAATACTTCTTCTTTGTTCAGTAGAAGTGGTAGAAGGATTAATATTTTAAAAGCATGAAAAGTCACTCTCATCACAGTGGAAATTTCAATTTTTAAGTTTTCTGGCTTTTGTATTTTAATAACAGTTTTCAGAAGCCAAAGTGCAGTTTTCTTATCAGAGGCTCTTTGTTAGGATAGGCAGTTATGGGTGGGATAAAAGTTGAGCACAGCTGGGGGCCCTGTTCACTTAATCACTGATAGATGCAAAACATCAGTAGTACAAAGCTCCTTGGAGAATGGAGAACAGAGGACGTTGGGAAAAAATTATAGGTACTTGAAAATCACTTTTCTAGGAGTTGTATTGGAACATGTCCCTGCCCATGGCAGAGGGTTTGGAATAAATAATTTTTAGTGACCCTCCCAGCCTAAACCATTCTGTGACTCCGTGATTGTCACTTGATCACAGATTTTTTTTCAAACTGTAACTTGGCCTTCAACTTGGAACCTTAGTGTTGGAAACTGTGCTTTTCAAAGATGTTCTGTAGCAGCTAGTAAGCTAGAAGGCAAAGTATCCCACAAAATGGAATGATTTCTGCCCAAGAAATTGCAACTGAGTAACAGCTTCTGTGGATTGCCATGGCTCTGAATGGCAGCAGTGATTCCGCCCTGGCAATGAGCTGGCCGAGTATGTTCCCATTCATTCCTCCCCAAAGGAAGGGTTTTGCAGGTGCATGCCCAGAGTGCAGCAGCTCCCAGGGAGTCTTGAGCAGGCCAGCTGTGTTGAATTAGACATTTTCTTCAGTGGAGCTGGAAAGAGATGTGGACTGGGAGAATTGCACTAGAAACCATTCCTCACTCGCAGGCAGAAGGAAAACACTACCTAGAAAGGTTTATTTTGCAGGCTGCAAATCCTGCCAATGCAAATCCAGCCTTTGAGACTGGTTTGCTTATAAACAAGTCTTCAAGAGGCCTTTTGATCACTGCTTTAAAAAGAAAAACAAGGAGGAAAAAAAATTAAAAAAGAGCTACGATTTCTTTCTCCTGTTTGTTTTGACTGCAGGCTGGAAATACCAGGTTTACCAGTTGTTGCACTCCATTCTGGTAGGATCTTCAGGTTCCATCCTGCTAGTGATACACTGATGGCTTTGAGAGATTAACTGGAGCTGAGTGTTTAACCTCAGTAGTGTGAGGAGACATGTCCTGCCCATGGGTCAGCAGTGCAGGGCTGGCATTCTGTGCACGTGGGTTGCCACAGAATGTGACACCTGTGCCACCAGGAGGGCGACAGCTCTGGGTCCCTGCCGAGCGTTTGTAGCTGCCAGGTGTGTCTGTTGCTAACACTGCCTGGGGTTACTGTGTCCCCTGCCCGCGGTGCCACACCCAGCAGGGCCATGACAGGGAGAGGGATGAGGCAGTGTCTGCTCAGCACTCCTGGGCACGGGGCACAGACACCTTCTGTGCTAGCAAAGCAGTGTCAGCAAAACGGGGACAACTTCGGAATGCTTTGAGAACTTGTTGCAGCTGTGCCTGTTGTTATAGAAGATGGGAGATAAGGGTTGGCATTGTTCAGACTCAGTTTTTAATCTAGCAGAGCCTGGAGTCGTGTTTAGTGTCTCCTTTGAGATATCAGCTGTTGGAAGGCACTGTAAATGGTCTTTGCATCTGGCAGGGTTCCTGTGGCATTGTGTTTCTTGCCATGGGAGCCAGTCTTGCTGGTGCTGATTGCTGACATGGCTGATGAGGAGAGGTTGTTGCAAAGTGCAGCTCAGGGGCTGTTTCACTGCTCTGAGCTCGATGTCAGGGCATAGTTTGGGCTTTACATCCTAATCCTACATGTACATCTTGGGAGTACATGAACATGACATCACTTTAGAGTGCTAGAACAGAGCTTGGGCCAGCAATAATTTTACAATAAATTTTCCCAGATGCCTTTCACCCCCACCTCCCTTCTTTTGTCCCCTTTTCCTCTCTGGAAAGGGCAGTGACAAAGAACTGTTCCCCACGTGTCCTCAGTGCATTACAATGCTCTGTGCTGAAGAGTTTGCTATAGCTTTTTTTATAATTGGCCATTATCAAGGTTCCTGCTATTCCAAAATTCTCCCAAAGGATTTATTGACAGAGATAAAAAGGCTCAAGTATCTCTTTGCAATATGCAATGATGTATCATCTTTTGCCCCAAAAGTCCTAATGGCTTCCTTTATTGCACAACGGGGATGATTTTATTCCAATTTGAAACCCACTGTTGATATGAATTGGATACTAATTCCAGGAGTAGACTTTTTCTAACATTTTTAGATTCCCTGGAATATTAATTTAAGAAGTTTTTTAATTTACTAAGCAAATATGAGAGGAATTTGCTGAGTGTTGGTGGGGTTGTACCAAAGCCAATGTTACAAATTACAGTTTCTAGATAAATTCTTGTTGGAAATCTGAGGCACACAATAATAATATTTGTGAGAAGGCACATTTTTCATTTTCCATGAAAATAGCTTTAACTCTTCAACAGAGGTATAAGATTTCCACCATTTTCCATGTCCAGGCAGAGACTGAAGGTAATTTGGATTCCTACATACTGTTACACTCAGAAAGTGCTGCAAGCTTGGTTTCTATTTGGAATCCTTAAAAGTTGCCAAATGTTACTTACTTGGATTTTAAAAAATAGTTTTACAAGTAGTCATTAACTTATGTAATAAGTGCACTGATCTGGTGTGCTCAATTTGCAACCATCATACTTATAAGGAATTTCAGTTAAGATGCTGAACATAAGCCTGTATTGCTTAGAGTAAGTCTCATGACATCCATTCAGCATTCTAATATCTGGTCTCTCAACATGTGCTTTCAGAATGTCCTCCTTTCAGTTTTTAATTTGAAAGCTTATTGGAAACATTTCCAATGATTTTAAACCTTGTAAATACAGATTGAGTAGGAGGGAGAAGGTATAAATCAAATTGAATTGGTTCTCTTTACCTTTGAACCTATTCTTTTATTTTGCTAGCTGATCCCTAATATCTTCAATGATTTTTTTTTTTAATGATTTGATAGAAATAGGAAGGGGAAGAGAAGAGGCTTGGCCAGGATTTCACAACAGAGCCATTTGTGTGTCCTCATGTGTGTGCTGAGAGGGACTTTACTGTTGTTGTAACATCTGGACTGCAGATTATTCAGGCACAGATGGTTCCAACAAAAATTAAAATCAAAGCACTCCATGTAACTTGTCCTCTAACATGCTAAGGAGTTAGTAAGAGGAGAAGAATGTTCTTAGTATGACTCTCATTATTTCTAAAAACATTTAGCCCTAAGTGAGAACACCCAAAGAAAAAAAAGCTTTGTGTGTTTTGCTTTGTTCTGTGCATGTTTTGTCTTTTCTCCCAGAGGAGCCATTTTTTCTCCTTTTTTTTTCCAAAACAAGTGCTTTGATTAGCATAAATTATATCCCATCCAAAACAGCTGAAATGTAAAACCAATAGTAAATTGAACCACCGGATTCAAATATGGGCACAGGGATTCCTTTTATTGCCATTAAAAGACAATATAAACTTTCCCAAATGTTGGAAGCAAATGTGGCTTTGCTGGAAGCAGCAATAGCTGAGTGTGAGTGGCCCTGGATCCCTGCAAGAACCATTACCTCATCCCGCCTCCAGCTCAGGCTTCCCTTAAACATTCCGGGCACACTCCTGCCTCCCTGCTAAGTGCCAGGAATGGGAACCGAGCTCTGACAATGCCTGCGTGCCTCCTGTTGGAAAATGAGCCCATGACTGGAGGAATTTAGTTGGCTGAGTGGCTCCCAGACAGCGACTGATGGAACTCTGGATGCCAGAATTGGAATTCCTTCTGTCCAAAAATCTCCAGTGGTCAAATTTTGAGGGTGACAAATGTGACCAGCTGCCATTGCAGGAATGCAGGGAACAGTTGGAATAGGGACCTGGGAATGCTGTGTAGGAAAAAAGTTAAGGAAAAGGGAAGATCCCATCAACTCTTTCTTGTGTAACAGTTCATATCTAGCAAGTAAACTGGGGTTTTATAGGTTGTAAATGGCAAATCAGGAGTACTTGCACAAAAGGTGTCCCTTTCAAAGGGAATGTGACTGTCAGAGCTTCCCACTTTTACTCAGCAGAGTTACAGAACTTGAAGGTTAAGTGCTTCTCTTTGGTTTAACTGTGGTGAGGGTGTGGAAAGAGGAGTTAGGGCAGGGACACAAGAAGACATAAAGACAGGGACTGTTCCTTAATTTAAAGGACACAGTCATCCTAAAGTGTCATTCCTGACTACACTCGCATAAATATGAGGGCAATACTCGGCACACAGTTCTGAGAGAAGCAGCCAGTTTTTCATATGTCTTATCCCAAAGTGGAGTGTGCTTTCCTCTGCTGGCAGCTACAAACTCCCGTCCCTGTTCTGTGAGAAATGCAGTGGGGTCAGAGGAGGTGAGAACAACCTCATGGAGTGTTTTGGTCCGTTAATTTAGCTAAAATATTTCCTTCTTATTGCCTTCTTTCTTGTGATGAAGGAAGCAGGGAGGGGGATGAGGGGACAAAAAAGCAGGCCAACCACTGCCAAGAGGGAATAATGAGGAGGTAGGAAATGCTCTGGCAAGATGACTCAGAGCTGTTTTCACTAGCAAGGACTAGTCCAGCTACTGCATTGTGAGTGCTTGGGGTGTGCCTCGTGTGCCTCTCCACTGCACTGCCTGCTCTGTTACTCAGGAATGATGCTTCTTACACAGGAAAATCCTTTTTCAAAAATAGCTTTAAAGTCTGTTGTCCTTCCCTTATTAGAATGAGCCAGACTTTCTGCTCAGAGGCTTTGAGATGCCTTTGATACACTTTTTACTCTTTTTACACGCTTTTATACATTTTTTACTCTTTTATAATCAGCTCTGATTCAGACAATACTTTTCAGAACAACATCCAGTAGCAGTAATAATGTTCAATGTATAATTTCCTAGCACCTAGCTAGGAAATGATTCCATAAGGAAACTGGTTGATCAGGCGGAAAGTAATGGTAGAACCATGTAGATCAGTCACCCAATTTAATGAAAATACACATCTACAGAGTTTCCTCTCTTTATTTTGCTCCCCCACCAAGCAGAACCGGTCACTGAGGTCACTTCCTGGTGAATTCTTTCCTTAGTGGCATGAGTAGAAATTAACTTTTCTTGAACAGAGGTTTCTCCAGGTAATTTGGTGTGATTGCAAGTGCACCCTGACCTTCCTATCTATGGTGGGAGCTCTTGAATGAACCTTAGAGAATTAATAGCCTAATGTGGGAGAAATCATCCCCACTGGGGGCAACCTGTAGTGCTTCTGCTCAAATCATGGGAATATGTCCCCACTTCCATGGGATGGCAGAGGGAAGAAATGTGCTTTTTCCTGGCTTATTTTCCTGACCCAGGGATTTTTTCCTGTAATAACCAGAAGATGCAATTTACACTCAGTTTTTCTTTCTCTTCATTAAACAGTTGTGCAATTGAGAAAAGCACAGCTCAGGCTTCCCACTCAGTTTCTCTCATTTTCCTCCTCTCCATCCCCTTTTGCCTCACTGTGGAGTGAACTCTGACAAGTTGTTTTGGCACTAGTTTTGGCAGTATTTTAAGGATATTGGTTTTTTTTTATCTTCCTAGCCAGAAGGTTTAAAATAGTCCTAAGGATTCTCTTGGCTTCACTGCAGCAGCAGTGAACTCTTCAACAAAAGCAAAGCAAGAAATACAGCCATAGAAACAAAACTGACCTGTGTGCCAGACTAAGGAGAATGTTCAACTAGCTTGTTATTGCCAGCATGGTTATTTAAAAATATTTTACTTCCTAAATGACTCTTAAGAAAAGTCTCAGGTTCTTCCTTTAAAAAAGCCAACCCTGTTTTTTAATGTTGAAATAATGCTTATTTTTGTGACAATTGTAATATTTGCAAAATGAGATCACCGGTATCAAAGGCAAGCAAGATTTTTTTTATTTTTTTTTTTAATTTTTTTTTCCCAGAGGGCTGGCATCATAGCTGCATCAAACTCTCCATCCCTCACATGGAAAGATTTCTTTGGCAGCTGTATGTTTGTGAAGTGTTCCTGTTTACAGTGGGTTTCTAACAGCCTCCTTGTACTTCTGGTTTGCTCATTTTCAAATTGTCTCAGTTTCCCTGTAGCAGAGACAAGGAACCAACAAACATAGGTGTGCCTTCCGAAATCCTGGAGCTCTAGAAGCTTCACCAAGCTTCTCACTCTCAGTCAGGCTGGCTTTGCCCCCTTGCCTCAGTCAGCTGTTAGAGCAGCATGTTTGTGGTTATTTACTGTTCATAAATCCTTGCTTAAATTCAAATGATACTTCTGGCATTGCTGGGTATTGGAAATGTCCCATGCTTATTTGTTAATTAATGTTCTCGTATTTTACAGCTCTCTTACTGTCTGAGCTGTAAAAGGAAATACAAAGATTTCATGTGGTTTTGAGTGTCTGTAAGCTTTACATGTTTAGCAAGTGAGGGATGGGCAAGGCTTTATTCACCTTTGTGCTGTGGTTTTGTGGCAGGTTTCTTTTTGAGGGAGTGCTTGTTATTTGTTCTCTCCTCCTGGCTGCTGTGGGCACAGGCACTTTATCCACACTGTGGCTTGGATATTACAAATAATGGTCCCGCTGTGAGGAGAGCTTGACTGGATTAAAAATAAATAGTAAAAAAACCAAACCAAGCCAAACCAAACCACACTGCAAAAAACCCCCAAACAACCCCACACCAAAAAACCAAAATGTAAAACAACAATAAAAAAAACAAATAGAAACCCAAAACACCTTTTTGCCCTAGTTCAGTTTGTCAGGAAGTCCCAAATCAGCAATAGGAACGGGAGAAGGGCCTGGTGCCAATGCTGGCAGTGCCACTGGAGTGCTTGCCCAGCTGAGCACTGGGCTTTACAGGCTTTGTCCTGCACCAGGACTGTCTGCACCAGTAAACCGAGGAGATAACGGGGCATACCAAGCCTGTGCTGATCCCCCTTACCATTCAGTATCCAACTAAAAGCTTTTCCTCTACCAAATTCACTTTTCAGAATCACTGCAGTGTTTTTGTAAAAGCAGTATTTCCTAAAAGTTCAAAGATAACAAATCAGCTTTTACCCTTCCCTTTTTCAAAGGAGGAGCTGTCTCTGCCTGGCTTTCCTGCCTTCTCAGACTCTGGCAGGTCTTGAGCACTTCTGGATATGGCCAGTACTCTCTAAGAAATGAGCTTATTAAAATGTACTAGCTCCATCTGTTACTTTGAAGTTTGCATTAATGCCTCCATCAATTTTTTTTTTCCTTAGAAGTCACTTTAAACTACCCTAAGTGTCTTGTTATTAACCAGTTTCTGGCAAGATCTTTAGTCCTTTAATCAACCTCTGAGAATCTTATGTAAATAAGTTTTCACATCTTTTGGTGTTGATTTTTTCCTCTTCTTTTAGTAGATTCTTGTGGGTTTTGTTTTTGTTTTTTTTTGTTTAATACTTTCATTCTAGGTTGTTTTGTTGGGTTTTTTTGAGACAAGACATGACTTATTTTGGAAACAACCTTGTAAATATCAAAAGTTCTCTAAATAAGTATATCATCAACTATGCAAGCTGCTAACGTTGGAGGGTTTATTTTGATATTAGTTAATGTATTCGGATCTGAAAATAACTGCTCTGCTTCTGCTGCTTCCTTCATTGCTATTTATAGATTTCTTATCTTGTCTGTTACTGTTTTTTTTAATTAACAAGCCATCTCTGAGAATTTTCCTAATCACAAAAGACTCTTAGTTGTAAGTACAAAATGGTCTGTGCCCAAGTGTGAGCAGACAGAAATGAGGATAACTTATCCAAGTGTCCTGTGCCATGTTCAATCCTGACCCATGTGTGCCCGAGTCAGTCGCTGTAGAACATGGAATGATTTGCACGGACACGGTTCAGTGTATGATAGGGAAAAAGAAGGCTTTTATTTTTGTGATTCCAGTATTTATAGATTTTCGATAATGACCAGGGATTGGATAGTTAGGTTACCACCTTCCCAATCACACTGGTCGTGAGAAACATCCATTAAAAGACATTTATTTGAAAGAATGTATAAAAATCTATGTTTATAGTTACTTTCCTGGGAAAGTGGCTAGAAACTGTGAAAACGAGATCAGAAGGTTTAATTTTCAGGACCACACAAGTCCTTTCTGCATCCAGTCAGACACTTAGAAAAAGTCAGGCTTTGGTGAAAATCCCTGGCTGCTTCTGTTGTTCAAATCTGCCCTCCCCAAAGCCTGGCAGATACCTGATGTGAAAAAACACCTTGGGAAGGAGCAAATGAGTTTCTGGTGGTTTGCTGGAGATTAGCACCATAACCTTCAACACCTTCACATTCTCTTGGTGCATTTAAGGAGCAACTCCTTCAGATTTGCTCGTATTTGAAATTTCAGATGTTGGAGATGACTTAAATTTCCATTATCTTATTTAGTTCTTTAGTTTCTCTGACTTTGAAAGAAGACAAAATGCTGCTTATGTTAAAGGCAGAAAGGGAATGGCCCCTTGAGTACATTTTTCTCTGAACCTATTGTTAACTCACTTTTGAAGTAAAATTTCCTTGGAAATACAGCACTTCAGAACACTCTGAAAGAGTCATCATTTTCTGGTACTTTTCCTGGTGAATAAGATAATGTCCCATCTGGTGGGAAGGAGCTTGAAACAACAATAACCTCCTGAACCTCCCCTACTTACCAGGTGATTATCAAAGAGGGAAGGAGCAGCCTCCATTCATACAGTTTACAGGGGGTTCAGATGTTATTTTCATATTATTGATGCCAGGTTATAGCTTTTGTAACAAACTGGACTAATTTTAAATAGTCCTAGACTCCTTTCAGATAATCCCAGACTGCAAAACGCCCTGATATTTCACTCCATCATGAGGGGAGTATCGATGGGAAAAGAGCTCTTGCTTCCAATGTTTTGGAAATGGATTTTTAACCCTGTTTTGGAAATTCACCTAGCCAGGTTTGAAGGGTATTTGAATCAAGTGACTTCATATTACCAAACCAGAGGCAAAGCTTCTTAGGTAAAAAAACAGACCCTGACTTATGCAAAATTATACAACCAGAGAAGGGCTGCTGAAAAATAATTTCATCTTTGTTATGATTTTAAATGTTCAGGCTTATGCAGGTGGTAGGAATTCAAGTTGATTTTTAGTACAGTAAGTAATGATCTAATTTTTTATACGTCAGATGAAGGTGATCTTTTGGTGAAATAAGATGTGAGTTTTGAGTGTTTTCTCCTTTGACAGTCACTGGAGAGGAGCTCTGCTGGGTTTGTACCACTCTGAATTTACTGAACAAATGTAGCTCACTAGCAAGGGGGATGGAGAAAACTATTCCTGTTTTTGTTGGATGCTGTGAATTTAAATTTGAAAGATTAAGGATTCTGAAATGCAGTTGAAAAACACAGGAACATGGCAATTACATTACTTACAGAAAAGGGACTTTTTAGTCTGAAGGAGATTAATTTTAGAAGATGACCATGTGTGTAATCTTATTTTAGATAAAAAGAGCCACAAAACCTGATGCAAGAAATTGAGATTTGAGAAGTCCCTTTTGATTAAATTATATATATTTCTCTGATTCTTAATAATGTCTAATTCTTAATAGGGTATTAAGTGTTTAATAATGGAATGTAAAAGAGTAGGAGAACTGGATGATGATGTATTTAGCAATGTTATTTGCAATTAAAACCCTGAGGAAGGGTTATGGTTGTGTGATCAACCTTGTACAAAAATAGCACGGTCACCTTGTCCTCTCAGATGGATTTTGCTTGCCTTAAAGGAAATATCATTTCGGTCATCCAGCAAGCTGCAAACCCACCACTCTTACAGGTGGACATCATAGCATAATTCCTTACAAAATAAAGCTGATGATGGAATTACTGGTTCTATAAAGATTCCCCTTGAATATTTTTAAAAGGAATTATGGTTTTCTGCTGTGCTGCAATGTTAGATGATGCAGTGCACGGTGTCTGCAGTAAGGAGGATTTTGCAGCACTTGAGAATAAAAAAGCATTTGTCTTTATAAGCAATATGTTTTATTGCCAGCTCTGTCCCAACCCTCCTCCCCAGCACACACATTTTAATAAGTTAAAATGAGTTTGGTTTGCTTTGTTTTGGGATGTGAAAGTGATTACAGCTAAATCTGGAGCCTTATGAAGAGATGTAAAACACTGCAGAAACTGGGAAGGTGCTTGTCTGACGGAGGGAAGTCTGGGGCAGTGGGTGTGTTAAAGGAAGGAACTAAAAATCTCAATTAGATGAGGTCTACACCATTTTTAATTGCTTCTTTTTGCTTGACTGACTGTAGTTTTCCTCCTTATTTTTTGTATTCTCATGTTGCAAGGGACACCACTTCAGGTGTTTTTGTTCATGAAGTTTAACTTTTGCCAGCAGGCATGGGGGGATATCAGGGGAACTTTTTGTTTCTTGTTTTTCAACAGCAGCTTTTCAGTTTGGTTTCTGGAAGGAATCTCCCCCAGCACCAGGAGCTTTTAGTAGCTGGTGTTGGGCTTTGTTTCACTGGCAAGGGAGGCTGTTTGCATCCAGACCTTCTCCTTGGGAAGGTTCTGGAGCAGGGAATGTGTAAAAACAGGCAAAAATGTGTCTCAAAGCTGTCACTCTTAGCAGTGAGCACATTCCTGAAGATACACTAGCTCATCCTGCTGGGACATTGGTTAAAGTTATTGAATATATTGACCATAATTGGCAGAACTGTTGTGGAATTTTAATCAAATGTGATCAGGTGGAATGGAAGGAAATTCATACATTTGCATTGCCATTTCTCCTCAGAAAACCTGAAAAAGGAGTCCAGTACCTCATTGAGCGAGGATTTGTGCCAGACTCTCCTGTTGGGGTTGCCCACTTCCTGCTGCAGAGGAAAGGGCTCAGCAGGCAGATGATCGGAGAATTCCTGGGAAATCGGCAGAAGCAGTTCAACAGGGATGTGTTAGAGTGAGTATGGTGTGGGGAAGAGGTGAGCACTGCCCACGGTGGTAAATCTGCTGTCTCCATGGTTCACAGAAATGCTGTTTAATTCCCCTCCCCATCCTGCTGTTGGCCAGTGTGTTCCTGGGGGTCCTTAATTGTGCTAATTTATTCATTTTGACTCTGCACATGTGCTTTACGCCTTGGCATGAGAAAAGGGCTTTTCAAAGTGTAACAGAACTTGCAATAAAGGGAAGCCTGTGAGCATTGCTGCTGAACTGTTAATAAAGTTTAGGCGAACATTGGAAAGGGTGTGAGAAATTCCAGGCTTGCTGTTTCATAGTGCTTTAGCATAAAATGAAAAAGGGAATAAATTACTTGTTAATCTACATTAGCTGCAGTGTTACTGGAAGAAAAATGAGAGCTACTGTAATTCGTCATTGTATATCTATACATTTAAGAAAAAGCTTTTAAAAGTGGATAGTGCTTTCTGTGGTTTCTGCATTACAGTGCTGTTACAGTGATTCATGTCTGGTCATTTCAAAACTAAAAGCTAAGCTTAAAGGAAATTTATAAACCTCTGATTTTAAAGCAGTCTTTAAACAAAGTATTAGAATGACATAGCTTGTGTTGTTGATTATATTAAAATGGTTCCCTTTTATTTTTCGTCAGCACTGTATTTTCAGAGCAGGAACGTAATTATTTCTCCATAAATGTTAACTGAAAGTCATGGCAAATGATGGGGAGATGAGAATTACAGTAATAGTAAAGAGAATATCCAAACAAGATTATATTTTTCTCTGCATTTAAGAATGTTCCTAGACACAGAGCCATTTGGTACAGATTATTGTGCCTGCTGCAGGCTGTGTGAGATACGATATTTTGAGCAGTATAAACTATTTATTATTGGAGGCATTGTGATAGTTGATTGGCCTGGAAGCACAGAACTAATAATTATTTATGGCAGTGGTACATCACTTAGAATGGTCAGATATTTGTCATTCCAGCAGCTCCTCTGTTAAAAAACACAAGGGTCTGCTCACATTTGCACATACTTATTGATCTGTTATTTTCAACCTTCCTTCACAGCTTACCTGCAATTATTGCAATTGCTGCTGAAAGTTTAAAAAACAATTCCATTAATCTCTGTCAGGTGGAAAATCGAAAAGTTTTCTTCTGTTTCAGAATCTTCTCTTTGGTACTGTGTTGTTAGAAATGAAGAGACACGATGTGAATCTGTTTTTTGTCCTAGCTGTGTGGTGGATGAAATGGATTTCTCCGCAATGGAGCTGGATGAAGCACTCAGGAAATTTCAAGCACACATCCGTGTCCAAGGAGAAGCCCAGAAAGTAGAGCGGCTCATTGAAGCTTTTAGGTAGGATGTCAAATAAATCCTTCAGAAACCTTCTGCTTTGCAATAAGACTGCAGAACTGGGGAACTTGGGTTTATCCAAGTAACTTTTCTGATTATTTTCAATGTCCTCATGAGCTACACTTTCAAATATATCTTGTTGGGGGGGGGGGGGGGCAGGGAGGGAGATTTGCTAAGTATGAGATAGGAAATTTCATTTGGTGGTATTGTTCACATGTGGCATTTGTATTCATAGAACTTCCTCAGAAGTTCTTTCAAGAATATATTTGGATTTAATAGTTTGTATGAGTGAAATTGTAAGCCCGTGCACTTTTTAGGGTATGTATGCTCCTAACTTTTAATTAAACACTTCAATGGCTGTGGGAGAAAGAGGAGACACTTATCAGTCCTGACACAGTGTACCCAGGGCAGGATAAGGTGGAAATCACCACATAGCAGTAAGCCAAAATCAATGCTGTGTTCTTCCCTGTTGTTGGGGTATTAATCACTGAAAAAAATGGGATAGAAATTGTACTAAGTGAAGTTACAGTGAAACAGAAACAAACTCCTTGCACATTCAGGGATTGCCTTATGAAAACATGTGGATGGAAAGCTAAAGCTGTGTCTGGAAATGGAACAGTAGCTTGCTGAGGCTCTGGAATCAGCAGCAGGTGGGTTATTTGGTGAATTTGAGCAGTGCCTCCCAGCCCTGACAGCCTCCCCTGGTGTTCCCAGCCAGCGTTACTGCATCTGCAACCCAGGCGTGGTGCGGCAGTTCCGCAACCCCGACACCATCTTCATCCTGGCCTTCGCCATCATCCTGCTCAACACTGACATGTACAGCCCCAACGTCAAACCCGAACGCAAGATGAAGCTGGAGGACTTCATCAAGAACCTCAGGGGTAAGAGACCCTAAGGGCAAAGCTCCTAAAAGCTTTTCCCTGTCCTTGCAGGGACACTGTGTCATCTGGGAACAACTTCATGATTCTGTCACCTGACTGCCATTTGGACAGACGTCAGTCATTTCTATAACAGCAAAACCAGAATTAATTGTGATATATTTTGTCATTTTTATTTTGTCTTTCTTGAGTGGATGGATATATTGTCAGGACCTTTCATTTTAGGACCAGTAAAACCAAAGTACTTGCGGTGTTCTGGAATTTCAGATCTTGAAAATGAAATGGCTGGTGATTTTATTCCCTGAGATTGATATAAGGCAGCAACGAACACGCTGTGCTTAGCAGATATTTCAGCTTAGCAAAGTTTAAGTTAGTGCTGAGATTTTTTTGTAAAATTCACAAATACTCCAAAGGCCTGATAGGCATCTCCTGGCATAATGCTGCAGTTACATTTGGGGAATTAGACACAGTGCATTCTCTCTGAACTCCAGCATGTATGCCCAGCAATTCTTGTTATTACAAGCATTTCTGTAACAGGCTACCTTGCTGCAGCTCTAAATTACAGAGGGTGGGCTGTGGAAGGCTTGGCAGAACAGAGGTGGTTTTGCTTGCTTCTATCTGCAAACAAATTGCATTTTATCACTGTACTTTTTATGGGAGCAGTTGTTGCACTGGGTGACAAAATATTCTATCTTTGCTTCTGAATGGGAGATAAGAGTTTATTGCTTTAAAACCTGTTTAAAAAAGAGACATGCATCTCCCTGTCCCTAGAAAATCCAGCTTTAAGTCACTTAGCGAAATTAGACTCCTTCCACTGCTATTAAAATTTCGGGATCAGGCATTCAAGACAGTGTGGCATTGCTAGAATGCCATGCCAATGATAATCACACAGTGCTAAATAATAATATTGGATCTGGGCTATTTTGTTCATTTGTTTTTCCAGAGTAAACTAGTTTTTTTTGAAATCTTAGAGGAAATACTGGTTAAATTAATTTTACTGCATTCATACGATTCTCACATAAGAAATTATTTCATGAACAACATTGAGTAATATTGAGACAAAATGAAATGGTTCTTCAGCCTCCTCCCAGGGGTGTATTCCTAGGAGAATGTCCATGGATGTTCTAGTGTCTAAAAAGGAATTTAATTCATAGCTTTAGTACCAAACAGAAGAAATGTGAAAGAAAAAAAAATCCTTTAGGAAATCAGCCTTTTTATGTCTTAGTTTTAGGTGGGAGTTTTAAAACAAACAATTCCCAAACCTGGGTGATTTCCATCAATGTTTGGGTGTATGGACAGCGAGCTTCTGGACCACAATCAGTGCTTAATTCATGTTCACACCAGCTTTTGTGCCTGGCTGAGGCAGCACAAGGAGACACAGGAGGAGCTGGCTGACAGCTGGGAAAAACCAGCACAAATATCAGCAGGCGGGCAGCACTAGCACTGGGAGGGCAGGAAAACAGAGAATGCCCAGGTTTTTGTCTTCTGCCAGTGTGGATCAGATCCCTGCTAACAGAGGCTTGGCCCCTGCAGGGGTGGATGATGGCGAGGACATCCCACGGGAGATGCTGATTGGGATCTACGAGCGCATCCGCAAGCGCGAGCTGAAGACCAACGAGGACCACGTGTCCCAGGTGCAGAAGGTGGAGAAGCTCATCGTGGGCAAGAAACCGGTGAGTGCCTTCTGTCCTGCCATGGGGCACAGGCAGGGCAGGGCAGCAGAGCTGTGCTGCTCCCCAGTACAGACTGCTCCATGGATGGAAAAGGGCAGAAACTGTCAAAGTAATTCCCTATGAGGTTGATTTAAATTCTGGAGTATCCATGCAGATGAATTTTGTTTTTGCAGTCATGGGTTACGTTACTTAAAACCCTTTATTGTGAAACTTTACGATTCTGAAATACCTGCGTTTTAGGCTGTTCTCTTATTTACTTCTGAAGAATCAAAGTACTTTGTTAATGTAATATTGTAGGAGAACTGTATTCCAAAATTTGCACTGTCAGTTATGGCTCCATAACTTACAAGAGTAACAGAGAAGTTCTGTTCATATCAGCATCTTTGTCACCTGCTCAGCTCCTTCCATGATGTGGGATTTGTAAGGGGAAACAGGGTCATTTTATCTTAGGATATATCTGGAAACCAGGTCCCATGGATTCTGGTGCTGGGTTTCAGCATCCAAAGATAGGATTGCTGTAGGAAAAGTCCTGAAATATTTTGCTGTACAAGTGAATCTTCAAAGCATCTGTTGGAAATGGAGAGAGAAAAGAAAGGCCACAGCATTTTACCTCCGACTAAGGAGCACAGAGGGTTTAAGACTGGTATTTTCCATGCTAGGAAAGGTAACTAATGTGGAGAGGGACCAGTGGATGTTCAGCCTTCCTAAATTCAAACCTTCATGTCAGTAGTCACAAAGACAGCCCAGAACAAAGCCAAAAAGCCCTAGACTTCCGTGGTTTTGAAGTCATATATCTGTTTTTTATCAGCTCCAGGGAACTGCATCAGGGTCTGATGGGCTGGGGGATTTATTCTTGAGGAAGAGAATGTGGATCTCAAAATTCTCCCTATTACTGTTAAAGGGCTTTGAATTGTAATCTCTTCTCAGACAAGCCTTAGTCAGGGGATGGGGGAAGGGAATGAGGGACCACCAAAAATCTAATTTTGGTCTGTTTCCAGTAAAGAAGATGCTGAGGAGATCTCTTTGAAGAAGAAGCAGAAAGAAAGCAAAGTTTTTATAAAAGCTTGTACCTGTTTTTGAGAAGAAGGGAAATAAATATTCTGAAGTCAGTATTCAGGCACTTAATATGAAACTTTGTTTCTGTAATTGGGGATTTAGGTTTATATATAAGCTTCTGTGGGATATGGGTTTTTTCCACATTTCTTTTTTTATTCAGATATGTGGCAGTTCAAATCCTAAAACTAATCCTGACCTTGTAAATTAAATGGGATTAAGAAAACAATGCCCTTGGTGGAGTTCTAGTTTGAAGGATTGTTCTGGTGGGAGACTTTTTAACTGTGTGCAAGGAAATGAGGGAACAGGCAAGAGTCTTTATTGATAGCTCTATTTGTTTTTACTTTATAGGCATTTAGTCATAGTCAGAGCGTGCCGTATTTACTTGCTATGATACAGTTCTGTGTTTCTCTGAAGTTTAATCAACTTGTATGTGTCTTTCTACTGTAGATTGGATCTCTGCACCATGGACTTGGTTGTGTAGGTATTTCTCTCCTACTCATTCAAAATTTATAGTCATTGTAACTGGCAGCATTTTTCTAAACTGGAAATAAGACATTCTGTAACATTATAAAATTTTAAATTGCTGATGTTCTTTCAGGCAACATTTTCATTGTGTTATAGTAAAAAGTCTCCAAGGTATCAAGATTTTCTTAAAAATGCGTGTCTCAGAGGCCGCTTAATTTATTGCCAAGGGTCTTCCAGACCTTTCTAGTACACTTTTTATTTATTTGAAATATTATTATCACTGTAGAGATTAGCCAGTAAGGAATAAACAAATAATTAAAATCAAACTTTGCACCTCACCTTTCCACCTGAGTTATAGTGTCTTTATTTTTTCTGGTTCATTTGAGAATTTAATGATACCATGGAAAGATACTGCCAGTTAAACTTCTGAATGGTAGATGAACATTGAAAATACCGTTTCCCAATTTAAATTATAGGCATGGTCAGTAATAAAGTAATCAGTAATAAAGCTAAAACTTACATGCACCAAATCTTATAATGCACCAGTTTATGGATTTCTTTTGGTGTTTTTAACAAGAACTCATAATTTGCATTTGAAAGAAATCAAGTCTCATTCAGCAGCTTCAGAGATACTTTCAGCAGACATTTCCAATAAGAAAATAGAAACTCAGTCTTGATTTTCTTGCTTGCTTGAGAGAATAAAACAGATTGAAATTGTATTTGCTTTGTTCTAAAGTCACCATTTTCTTGGTAATGGGGAATGAACAAATTGAATTAACTCAATGGCTGACAAAAAGTAACCTACAGCATCTCACAAAAACTAAAGTTGCTTTGCATCCTTTCTTCTTCTGATAAAAATAAAAATGCTCCTGGAAGGAACCATCCCTTGCTTTGAGCTTACACTCAGGTTAATCTCAAGTTCTTTCACATTTCTATCATTTCACAAAATAAAGCTCTATCCTCAGTAGAGCTTCCATCCTGTATGAGATGCAGGCTGTTAGAGAGCATTTTAGAGAAGAACTTCATCAAAGTTTGAATGTCCTGCAAGTTTGTGACATAAACTCTTTATGTTCCTGTTGTTGGTCCTTTGATAAAAAGGTCTAATGGGCTTAGAAGTAAAAATATTTGAAGTATTAAAAAGAAAAGGATTATTTTTGAAAAAATTATGAAAAATGTTCTTTTTGGCTAAAAGTTGTCATACGAATCATGAATTTTTGTATTATTGCAGGTGCTCTCTCTCCCCCACCGGAGGCTTGTTTGCTACTGTAGGCTGTTTGAAGTTCCAGATCCAAATAAACCTCAGAAGCTTGGATTGCACCAACGAGAAATATTTTTATTTAATGATCTTCTTGTGGTATGTATTGCCAGGAAGAGAGAATGTGGTATTCAGAAATCATATCTCCATGAAATCACTGGCAATAAAGCATGTGATCATTCCTAAAAATAAGTATCTGTTACCCTGTATTCCAACAGTCCTGGAATGATTAAAGGATTTATATTCTAATTTTTTTAATTCTGTATAATTTGTTTTTTAAATGGAAGTCTTTTATTGACAGCTACACTCTGTAAGAAGGTATTTGGTGCAGTAGCTTTTACTATAGAGAAAAAAACCTCACTTCCAGTTCACCCATTGCCCTAAAGGATAAACAGAGACATTATTTATTCCATGAATCATGAATTCAAGGTACTTGTGGAATAGGATCTGTTGAAATAGGTTTTACAGTTGACTTTACTTTTTAGTGTGCACTAACCCTCACAGACTAACTTGACCAATATTTTGAAAAGCAGACATACAGAACTCAGGACAGCTTGGAATTATTTGGTTGATTTACTTTTAAAAATAGAAAAATTTGTTGCACTCCATTTGGAATGCACTTGGCTGTTACCTGAGAAGTGAGAACTACACCAAATATTTCATATTATGTTAGGAAAAAGGCACACCTCATATACACGATATTATTGTATGTGGGTTTTCACAGAGCTGCAGACCTTAAAACCAAGAATTAAATAAAAAAACATTAATCCTTTTTCTTCTGAGTATAACCTAGCAGTAAATGGGAGCTTGAATGGAAACTGCTATTTTTTAGTACTTACTCAGATGTCAGTAGTTTTACAAACTGTTTGGGGAATAATATAGACCAATTTTGTTGGTGTGGTAGCATCTAAATTTGGGGTGTTTAAGGATAACTTAAATGTATTTTCATTTTTGCTAGTACAGAAAGGATGCATATTAATTTTGGTTTTGGAATTTCAAGAAGTAGAGTTCTGGAGGAGAGAGAACACAAAAGCTTTGTGTCTGGATAATATATTAACCCTTCTGCTTTAGAGAGATGATGTTGCAGAGCTTTGGTTTTTTCAGCAGCAGGAGATTAAATACAGCACAGTTGCATTTTAAAAAATGGAAAAAACCTGACAAGTGCATTTTCTCTGACAGATTTATAACTTTCTTCTAAATAAAATGTTTTCTCTTATGCTAATTATCAGAGAAATAATTTTCCACAGGCACATTTGGTAGAAGGAATATTTCACTTTGTTTATCTGATACATTTCAGGTGACCAAGATTTTTCAGAAGAAGAAGAACTCTGTTACATACAGTTTTCGACAGTCCTTTTCCCTCTATGGAATGCAGGTTCTTCTCTTTGAGAACCAGTGTAAGTATTTCCTCTCTTTTTAGAGGACCTCTTTGTTCATAAATAAAACAAGAATGGTGTAAGTGAAAGGGATGGACAGGACTTAATTCTGAGTTTAGGAATAAAATTGCTCTGGACTTAACTTAGTTCTAAAGTTCAAAACAAGATGCTGTCAGTATAAAAAACAGAGAGTTTTTTGGTTGTAGTCAGAAGCCAAATCTCCCCCAAATGTGTTTGTGATTACTTGTAAAGAATAAAAGGATTGCCAAGAAACAAACACATCTATTGCTGAGTCAGTGGTACAGTTAGCTGGCACTGAGTGATAATAAATAATGACTCTTATAATGATATCTGTAATTTAAAACACTATTTAATTTATTTTCCTGATTTATGGCTTAACTTTGCCTAGATAATGTATGCTACCTCAAATTTAAATACAAATCATAAACTTTCATTTTTTGACACCTTTTGTTTATGTCTCTTACAATCTGCATCAGTCCAATATTCTTTTTATCTTCGATGCTTCTTGGCAGACAAAAACCCAAATAATTTGCTAAAATCCTGCTTCTAAGCCCAAGTACAGCATGAGTAGAGACAGCAGAGTAGAGTTGTTTGTATGGTACATAGGGAGACAGCCTGACTGAATTAATGGTTTGTGACCAAATCTTTACCACTTGATGAACTGGATACAGCTCAGTGTGAGCTGCAGTAGTTCCTGTGCTTTTCCATCATGCAAGGTTCTTAGTTTTGCCTTGCCCTTGAGAATGTACTCCCTAAAGATCCATTGCTGTTACTGAGCCAAAGCCTCTGGAGATTTCCAAAGGGAAGGTTTTGCAGAGCTCACAGAAGTTTGGCAGCCCACAGATTATTTCTGTGCTTACACATACGTTCTCTTTCTCTTGTGAACTCATTATGATAAATGATACAAAATTTAGTTTTGGAGGGAAAGGCCAAATAGGTCTATCTTGGATTCTACTAAAAATAGATGGATTTATAATTCTCTGATGCCATATTAAATAAAATATATTTCAAAAACACAAGCATGCGAAGTAGAAACACTTATCAAATAAATTAAAAAATATCTCTAGTGAAACAAGAAGTAAAGCATTGGATTCCTCCCAGGGAACTGGAGACATTTTAACTGAGGCACTTCAGGAGGGCTTCTGAGTAGAATTCACTGCAGCGAATCAGTGAACAGGCTGTACTCTAATATTGGTGTCTCTTAGGTGGGATTCACAATTTTCCATTTGGGAAAGAGAAGTATTTGTCCCCTTTGACTTCTAAAATTCGATATTTTTGGTCTCACCTATCCCCAGCAAGCTTTAGGCTTTTTTTGGCCAGAGCCATCAGTAACTGTGTGTGGAGCAGCTGTTCCCTGGTTCCAAGGGAATAAAAATCAGTGTTGCTAAAGCATAAGCAACTAAAATACTGGTTTTGCTGCTGGTGAGGTTGAACAAATGACTGGCACTGGTGATAGAAGAATTGACTTTTAATGATAGAAGTCAATTATGTTGATGGATGGATGAGCTCCAAAAGGGAAAACAATGCCACATATCTCTAGTAGATAAATAGGCCATAAGGGAAGTATATTTTCCATTTTCAGTCAAAATCACTAACAAAATATAGAGAAGGAGCAGATCACTTAGGAGAGAGTGTGACTGAAACCAATACTGATATAAGTATTTCCTAAAACTTGATCAATACACTGCAGAGAAATACCTCTGGTAATAAAATACATGTGCTTGTTATGTGGAAATTCCTTCTTGGCTCGTAGGTGGGGGCAGACCTAGTGACTTTGGGGTCGCCAAGTTTCCTTGCCTGGTTTTGTAAACGTTTATATTCTTTCCCCTGGAGTGGTGCAGAGCTGTTTGTTGCATTCCCTGTGCCAGTGTTCCAAAGATCCCACCTGAGCCTGCCCAGCACTGGGGCCCTTTGGCTGTTCTTCTTGTGTGAGATATTGACAGCAAATCCCAGCAAAACTCCCAAATCCTTCCCTCCTTCCCCTAGGATCTCTATTAGAGCAGCTGCTCTATTTTCCCTGAGGATTGTAAATGGACTTGCTTCACTTTTAGTTGCAGCTTTCATCTGGGAGTTTAGGTACCCTAAGAAAGCCTAAGAGAAGCTACCCTAAAAAAGCCAAAGTTAAGGTATCCTAAAAAAGCCAAGTATGTGCACTGGTTTCTCAAAGCAGTTTCTCAACACAAAAAATAGTTGAAATCTTGTTGAAACCTCATGGCTTTGAGGGAAAGGAGTATCTCACTTCATCTGCTGGTTCTTGAGGGAGGGAGGTTTTAGTACATGGGAGCTCTTGAGCTTGGACTCAAATACTGAAGTAAATATTTGAGAGCTTTAGTAAACCAAGAGGGGAAGGCAGCTGAGTAAAAGCAAACATTGAGTTAAAATGCAGGTTGAGGTTTGCTGACACCCCATTGCTCCAGGTCTGTGCTTCAAGCAAAGACTGATTTGTTTTCTGCAGCAGAACATATTTTCATTCTGAGTATCTTTCTGTAACTGAACCTTCTCAACCAGCGGATAATTTTGACCAACTGTTAAAATTTCAGAAGTACACCTAGAAAAGAGGCAAGGACAGTTTCCTGAAAAATCTGCCTTTTGTTATTAAAAGTCCATAATATGGGTCAAAAGAAGGGTGAAAAAAACAAATCAGTCCTTTTACTTCTTCAGTATGTGATTTCACAGATACTTTTAACTTTATTTAAAAGAAAAAAAGGAAAGTAGGATGTAGGGAATACAATCCAATAGGAAATACTAAATCTGTACCTGTTTGTGTGTTTCTCTTCCTGCAAATAATGAGTTAAAAGACAATATGTAGTATTTGAAATGTCTTCAAGTAGCCTTTAACTCAGCAAAACTTTGGTCACAAGTGGGTAAGATAGGTGATGGGATCTGCTCCATGAAATAAAAGTTACCCCCTTAGCTTTTTGCCTTCTTTCTGCTGTTTTTGATATATATTAGGTATTGTACCTTAAGGGTAGCAGCTACATAAAGCTATCCCTCAATATATGTTCAGTATTTGACAGTTTAGCTGTTCCAACATACCTTAGGGATTTTTATTCTAATTTTATGCTGTCAGCCTTTTATTTCTGACTTTGTATCCTCTGTGGTAATATTAGTAAAAAGCTTTCAGTTTTGGTGGGTATTTTTATTAAAAGAAAAGTAATTGTAATAATCAGAGCTTGGTTTTTCTTGCCTTTTTCTTCCAGATTATCCAAATGGCATTCGGCTCACGTCAGCTGTTCCAGGAGCAGATATCAAAGTACTTATAAATTTCAATGCACCAAATCCTCAGGACAGGAAGAAGTTTACAGACGATTTGAGGGAATCAATTGCAGAAGTTCAAGAAATGGAAAAGCACAGAATAGAGTGTAAGTACAAAGGTACATATAATAGAGCATTTTCCAGCTAATCAAAAGAAGAAAATTCTGAATATGTGTATAACACATTAGAACTCCTTAAAAGTTCAAAATAATGTGGGTTTTTCCATGACTTTGCCTCAAGAAAGAGGAAAAAACCAGTCATGCCTTAAGCCCCAGCTGAGTTCATTGACTCCTATTTACTGCAGTGTAGCTGCAGTGGAATTTATCCTCGACAAGCTGCAAATAGCAACGGACAGAGGAAAGCCAGGTCTGTGATTTGTAGTATAAATTCCAGTAAGAATTTTAGGGGTAATGTGGACAGGGAGAGATGGATCTGTGATTTGTATCATAAATTAAAACAAGAATTTTAGGGGTAATTTACCTCACACTGAAATTCCCAGTGATGGCCCTTCCAATAAGCTTCATTTAATTTTTCTTCATTTCTATGTTGCAATTCCTGTAGTCAATAAGGAAGCCATGGTCCAAAACGGTATGTTTTGCTGGTAGTCCCGTGAATGTCTAAACATGAAATTTTATCCCATTTTTCCAAAAGAGACCTTGATCAACATCCAGCTGTTGGTTGAGGGGTGAAGCTCCTCTCTGGCATTCCCTACAGACACAGGGATGCTCTTGGTTGTTTTATCCCGACTAAAACCCTGAAAAATCCCCATGTGTGTTGCAGCCGAGTTGGAGAAGCAGAAGGGGGTTGTGCGTCCCAGCATGTCGCAATGCTCCAGCCTGAAGAAGGATGCTGGGAACGGGACCCTGCCCAGGGCGTGCCTGGATGACAGCTACGCCGGGGGCGAGGGGCTGAAGAGGAGCGCGCTCAGCTCCTCCCTGCGGGACCTGTCCGAAGCAGGTAAGCGCTGCCTCTCCTCCCTGGCTCTCTGCATGCAAAGCTGCCTCCACCATGTCCACAAAGTCCAGCTCGCTCTGGGCCCCCAGAAATAGCAGTTGGAATCTCCCACTTCCAAATAGCTCCTTTCCCTTTCCCCACGCC
>NC_031781.1:44976-66280 GCF_001522545.3 Parus major | reverse complement strand
GGTTAATTTCTGTTTGTTTTTTTTACCCTTGTTCGGTTGAGAGGTCACTGTTTGAAAGCATTTAAGCCGTTGTAGGTTGCTATAGAAACTTTTAAAGGACAGTGAAGACAGCGGAGAAACTGTAAGTTTTTAATAAAACATAAATGATTGACTTGTGCTAGGAGTCATTCACTTAGTTTTCCTTTCTTTTTTTTTCATCTCCTTTGCTTTTTCCCCCTCATAGAGTAGGCCTAGAAGGAAAAGCCAGGAAAGCTCCTGGTCTCTGTGTAATGAGCGCTCTCTGTGTATTCTGTGCTCAAGTGTACCTGTGTTACCACCTGGATGAATGAAATTGAGTGAAGCGCAACTAAATTCTGCCTAGAGCTGTGTAACTCAGTGTGTCCCTGATGCTCTTTTCTTGGTTAGTAACCGAGACACAGTTCCTAGTTCTTGCAAAAAGAGGTTGTTGTGAAGTACTCTTGACAATACAACCAAAGAAGCCCCAGTGGACAAGAATGCTGATAACCCACAAAGCCACTGATGTGTCTTAAGTTTTATTCACTGATTAAGACTGGAAAGCAGTGGCGGTGTGATGTTTTTTAGCCAAAGCAAGCCAGGGGAAGTTGGGCGTGCTTTATTTGATGGTTTGCCTCACACCTGGCATAGCCATATAATCTTTCAGTGTTAAAGATTCCTGTCACTTATAAAAGCTATTATCTGAACACCATGTCCACTATTGAGAAAGTACTTCCAGGGACAGTAACAATTGTATTTTTTTAAATTATTTGTTCTTTAGTTCAAAGGCTGTGTTGCATACTCTGCTTTATTCTTTCAATTGCAGTATTGATGTACAGTGTAGTCACAGTTTCAATATTCTGTGTATCTTTGGTAGTAGACACCACTTAGCTATTTCCCTTTTTTCTTTTAAACCAAAGAAGAGATTTTAGCTATGCTGCAATAAATAAAATTGTTGTAAACTGAAATGATAGCCTGTGTTTTGTGGGTATATATATGTGTATACAAATATGTAGAGAGTGAGCTCTTTCAATTCTTTTCTTCTCTGTTTAGGCTTTCATACTCCCATTTCCATTAAAAAGACTTAGGCCCTTGATCCAAAATCAGGCTGAAGTTAAATATTGGTGCTTGCTTGGCTCCAGTGGATTTTAGATCAAGCCCTAGTCTCCACCACTCTTATCTCTCAGATTTGAAGATACTTCGTAATCCTTGTCTGTTGTTTTGGTTTTATTTCATTAGAATGAGAACTACCATATTGTTAATATGTGAGTTCAGTGGGGTATTTGTACCCCTAAATGTGATTTCTGATTAATTTTTTCATTCCATCAGAATTACTCATTCTTCTCTTTCAAACACTACCATGTATTTGAATTCATATTATGGGTTTAATTCAACAAACCAGCATTTGTAATCAAAAACACATTTCACAGGGCATGCCTACATCTGGCATGCTTATTACTGAAAATAACCTTTTTCCATGACAAAAAAGTAGAAATCACTCACAGTCTGCCGGGTTTATCAATGAGTTTGTTAAACCCAACTAAACTTAATTTTAACTTGAAATAGCTGAGAATTATGGAGAGCTTCTGTTTGGTCTTGTGCAGTGCAACTGACTTGAGAAATGACCTTCCTGTTATTTGCTTTGTTATTTGGTGGAGTGACTTCAGGGAGATTATCTGTATCTTTCCTGCCTTCTCTCAGGGAATAGCTTGCATGTGAGGCTAATTTTATTTTGAATGTGGGAGAGGTGATCTATAGAAAAAACAAAGAAATCTCTTTCAGTTAGGAAGATACTGCACCCCAGTGATTATCCCATATTAAATTGCTTTTCTAAAACAGGACTGAGTTAGGTTGCCTCAGATCCTTTTGTGGATTATCTACAAGGAGGGGGAACAGGAGTGTGTGGGCCTGTAGGAAAGCGGATTTTTAGAGAGACCCTTCCTACATTTAATCAGAAATAAATCTAACAAACATGAGAAAATGGCCTGGTTGCATATTTATGGATTATAGTATATGTCCCATGAACATTGCAAACCTAAAAGTTAACAGTGAAGGGAAATGTGACTGAACAGCATTTGGCTTCACACATACTTGACAGAACCATTTAGGAAAACAGTCCATTGCTGTGCCCCAAACATCCCAGTAAATGGAGGCTGGGGAAAGTGACTTTAGATTTCTCTCAGTGACGATTTGGAAGCTTCTGAGATCTGACAGATGCTGACACCCTAACTGATTCTGCCTGCTAAGCTGGAAATGCACAGAAAAACAGGATTTCTCCATCAGGAATCCTTTCCTCAGGGTGCTTCCATGCCTTTGCCTCAACTGTGGCGTAAGAGCCTTTCCAGCTGTGGAAAGGGTGTGCTGAGGATCTCTTCATTTTGAGAGATGCTGTTGTTCCTTGTGAATTGACAGGTTTTTCCATGGAATAAAAAACAGAATGTGGCATCCAAGTTTTCCAAGATGTGAATATGTAAAAAATATTTAGAGCTTTATTTTTCTCTCAAGAGAAATGTATCAATTTTATTGCACATTCTTGAGCTATAGTCAAGGAAGAACTGAATTTATTTGTTCCCGACTTTGAAATTCTTAATTCATATAAAAAATATTAGAAGCCAGATTAATTCTAATGCATCTAAAGCTAAGTTTTGTGAGTTTACAGAAAGATTGGAAAAATGTGATGTCCCTCACGGCCACTGTTCCACAGGAGGAAGTATTTGGTCACTAAAGCAGAGCAGGAAGTATTGGACTGGTTGTGTTTCCTATTCTGTTTCTCTCCCACTTTTCTGGACTGATTTTAGGTTCTTTAATTTGAATTCTAGCCACTTTGAGTTGCTGGGGGAGCCAGTGCTTTTACATTGAGTTTACAGTGGAATTCAAACTTTATTCCCACATTCCTAACCTGTAAGGTGTGAATAGTATTTACACACTGAACTGGTTTAAAAATTGCATTTTTCTTGTTTGCCCCAGTATTCCACAACTGGCACAGCCAGGTAGTACTGCCCAAGTGAGGGTGGTACAGTGGCACCTGGGTTTGTCTAAAACAACCACAGACCAAAAAAGATTACTTCAAAACCAAACCAAACCAAAAAGTATCTCCAGGATTAAAATAATTCTGTTGCAGTGTGAGATCTTAAGACTGCACGTGTTTCACACAGAAAACAAGATGAAAATATGAAGGTGACAAAGAGTCCTTTCCCCCTCAAAAGTGATGTCTCTAGTGATTGGAGAGAGTAATTTAATTTAAAACTTTTATCCAAATCTTTTTCCCCAAGACACATGAAACCAGACTACAATACAGAGTTTAGCTATCAATTTTCTCACTGGCCCAGAAGAGTTTCAAGAACTATAGAGCAGCAGTGAGAAATATTTTCATGTACTGAGCTGATCTGCAGCCTGAGCTGTGAGATCACCACACATCCTGTGATGTGTCCTGCATACAACTGTTCTGCAAGGTGCAATGGCTTTTATTAATAAAGCTCAATTTTCTTTTGGCGTGGTTAAGTTTGTAAAAATCTTGTAATCACTTAATATTTCTACTATAAATTTGAAATATTCTTGTCCCCATATAATGCATGTTCATATATGGCACATACACTTGTGTAAGTTAAAGATATTTCTAACAAGGAATATTCATATCTAACAAATAAGGTTAAATTAATCGAAATTTAATTTTATAAAATAAAGCTCACTCTAACAGCCTTAAAAATTAAAAGCATAAAACATTAAAGCATAATACAATATATAATTAAGCGAAACAAATCAGATT
Source organism: Parus major (assembly GCF_001522545.3). Classification (NCBI taxonomy): domain Eukaryota; kingdom Metazoa; phylum Chordata; class Aves; order Passeriformes; family Paridae; genus Parus; species Parus major. The sequence continues at coordinate 62,520 of NC_031781.1, read as the reverse complement.
TCATAAATACCACCTTGCTTTGTACAACAGCTGCTAATTATCCTGCTAGTACATGCTTAGATGCAATTCTAGTTGAGAGTCACCATTTCCCTGAGATGCATGTGAAGGTTGGAGCTCTAGGGAGGCATTTCTGGAATGGGAAGCCATCCCAAAGACCAGGGAAAGCTCTGGAATAAACACATATTGGCAAGGGGAATGCTGCAGGGGATTTACTGAGTAGCTTCCCTATCACACTGCATGTCAGCACTGAACTGGGTTCAGTTTGTGTTTAAGAAAATGAACAAAGCCTCTGTACAGTGATAGTGCTCATCTGAGGGAAATTACAGATATTTTAAGTAGGTTTTTCTGTTTGTTCTTGGCTTTGCAAATACTACTCTGCCCTGAAGTTATTCTGAGCAAAATTCCATCTGTCGCTCTCTGTCTGTATTTACTGTGTCCATGGTTATTTGATCAGACTGTGACTCCTGCCATATGCAAAAGGCATTGGATTGTTGTGTTTTCCTTCATTTTTGGCCACATTTAATGCCCTGTGTCAGCTCTGTCTTATTTGCAATCCTGACTGCTAATTTCCGAGGTGGCTGCCTCAGTGTGTTTGCATCAGCAAGCAAGAGTGATTGGAGTGTAAATCAGTACTAATCCTGTTATCAGAGCAGAAAAATATCAAAGCCTGACTAGGAGTCAAAATAAGGGATTATCAAACCCAGTTTTTCTTGGGGGGATCATAAGACAGTACAGCTCTGGTTTGGCTGAGGCTAAAACTGCAGGAGGAGATGAAGCAGTGAGCTTTTGAAAGAGCCAAACCAGGGGAATTATTCCAAATCCCGAAGAATTTTACAAGTCAAACACAACACCTTGACCACAAATGCCTTCACCTCAATTTAATGTCACTGCAGAGGGGTTTGCACTGGGGGGCAACTCTTTAGAAGAGGGGAAATGTTCCAGTAGCCTGGAACTGTAGTTTTTAAGAGAAACTTGTTTCTTTGGGGCAGTGTCCTGTGACCAACCAGGTCAGTGTTATGCTTATAAGTCCAGCAGGCGGTAGTTTTTGTTCATACTGATCCTTTGGGTAGTATGAATTGTCCTGTGAGCAGATCCAGTGTTCTCTAGTTCTGATCCCAGGTGCTTTTGGGGTGTCTGTGATGAGACTACGTCATTAATTGGTTCAGTGATGCTGGAATCCTCACATTCCAAACCACCACAAAACCACCTCTCAGAGTAGAAGATCCTGAAGGCAACAATGTGCCAATGCAGGGTGGAGATTCTCTTTGATACTTGGCCTTGCAGGAAAGCAAGGAGAGAGTGCTGAGAAGGCTTTGGTTTCTAAAGCCCTGTGGATTTTAGGGAAGCTCTGAGCACCTGAGGATTCCTCAAAGCTCATCTTTGTTTCTACACCCTGCCAGGAAAGTATTCTGAAACTTTTCAAAGCAAAGCTCCACAACCTATCTTCTAAAAGTCTCCATTTCCACTGCAGCCAGATGCTATTTTCTCTGCTGTGAAGTGATAAAGAAAATCTGGGATCCTGTGTCCTATACAGCCACTGAGGTTTTCTGGCTCTTTAGGCAAACAGTCTGGAGTTTCATGTGTGGGTTTAGGCAAATGTCTGCAATTTCAGACTGTTGGAGTACAAACCCAACACACTTAAAGCACTGCACAGCTAAACAAACAAAATCTAGCCATAATATCAAGACAGATTACAGATCTACTGATCAAAAATTAAGTTTAGTTTTTTTAAAACCTCATGAAAAAAGATTGTATGAAATCCACTGAGGTTCAAAGCTGAATTTGAAATTATAAAATCGATGACGTGATAAAATTGATGAAGTGATAAAACCAATGCCCCTCATACTGCCCCACACTGAAGTTCAGAATATTGCAACGTTAAATTTTGCATTTTAGTTAATGCCACGCCACATATCTCAATGTTTAAATTAAAAAAAAACCCTTCATGGCCAATTAGATTCCAGGAAATCAAAGCATTTAAAGTCATTGCTGCTCAGCATCACAACCACAGCACTAAACCCAGCTGCTCAAACACACCTACTTCAAGAATTGTGCAAATCTACAAAAAGAGGTCACACCCCGCTCATGTGAGTCGATTCCCAACAACAACCCTCCAAATTAGCACTCAACCCCTAAAACCCCAGGCAGGTGCAGAGAGTTGCTGTCCCTGCTGGCCCTAAAGCTGTGGGGTTGTGTGGCCGGTGTGGGGCCGCGGCTCTTGGGTGCCGGTTGTGTCGCAGTCTCTAATCTCTGCTGTTGCATGTCCTGGGCAGGCAAGCGTGGGCGACGCAGCAGTGCAGGATCGCTAGACAGCAATATGGAAGTAAGTAGGAAGTTCCTGATGTCTAGCTGGATGTGATGATGTGCATTTCAAACCTTTCTTTTATATACATACATATTTTTTTGCTCTTTTTTTCTTCTAACATATATATATATATATATATATATAAAACCTGCCTGCCACGAATAAAATGCATGCCTAGGCTACTCACTCTGTATTCTTCCAGCTTAAAAAGCACTGACAGCTTGTTTTAGAGCAATGCCATTTTTGGTTTGAGCTAACTTTGTTCCCTTTGTTCCTGCAAGCATGGTTAAATAGATATGATGTGTCCTTTTGCCACCATTTCAGTCTGGTCCTAGCTTAAAAGCCCACTTGCTCTTTGTTACCAAGTACACTGTTCTTGCTGTTTGATATTTAGCTACAACTATTGACTGTCATGCTCAACCATTCCCATTGCTTATTTTCGAGTTCAATTGCTAAATGTACGCAGTCATGACACCATGGAATTGCACAGATAGGGCATGGGAGGATAAAAAAAGTATTCAGATAGGTGAATACAATGTGGATTTCATGATATTTCATTCATCTTCAAACCATTTATGTATACTGTTCATGTCTCTGAATTCAGCTTGCAGGTTTTTTTTGTTTGTTTTTTTTGTTTGTTTTTTTGTTTGTTTGTTTGTTTGGGTTTTTTTGTGTTTGCTTTAGGTAGATTGCAGTTTAAATCTAGCACACTTTGCTTAAGTACTGTCGTGTCCCATAACACTTTAAAGATACAAACCCCAAACTTCCAGCAACTAAATTCCAGGCTAAATAATATAGAATGTTGGACCATAGGTCAGAATCATACAAGCACATAGAAATCTTAGTGGCAAAAACAGTATGGTTCCATTTAACACAAAAGGTAGAGGTAGGCCTGAGAAGCAGCACTGTCATGTATAGTAGTGTAAAACTACTATAAATAAAGATTTAAATACCATTTTAAAAGTCTGAACTGTAAGTGTAATATTTGCTGCTATATATTTTAACTGTTTAGGTTGAAATTAATGTAGCTTTATTTTGTGTGTGTGTGTGTGTGTGTGTGTGTGTGTGTAGTAAAAAAAGCAAGTATGGTATTTTTTGCAGTATTTTAAAATGTATTTTTCCTTTAAAAACACATTCATAGGTCTTATACCATCTTACTCTTCTGTGACATTTTTTTTAATTTAAAGTCATAACTTTTGATGTCAAAATACTGAGACAATCACTCAATGCTTAACATTCCCTAAAAAAAAGGCATGAGTACCCCATTGGCAACTTAGGGAAGGCGGAGAGAAAATTTTCTCTAGAACTCTCTAACATAATCCACCCAAATGAACCCTAAAGGAGGAGTTTGTGGGTCAGTGTGAACTTTTTTAATTTTTTTTTTTTCTGAACATTTCAATACTTTTTTTTTAATTTTTATTTTCTATTAATTTCTTTTTAGGGGTCCATCATTAGCAGTCCTCACATGCGCCGAAGAGCTACATCAACCCGAGAGTGTCCATCTCGCCCTCACCAGACTATGCCCAACTCCTCCTCACTCCTAGGCTCCCTCTTTGGTAGCAAGAGGGGCAAAGCCCTGTCCCAGAGCCACACGGCCCCGCTGCAGGCGGAGGGCGCGGCCCCGCACCCGCACCACGCACAGTACTGCCACCAGAACCCGCCGCCCTACCACCACCACCACCACTTCCATCCGCCCCCGCACCCGCACCCGCACCCGTACCACCCGCACGGCCACGGCCACGGCCACGGCCCCTACCTGCCCCATGGCCACGGGCCGCACCACGCCCCGCACCACCACGGGCCGCCGCCGCCCGCCGCCTCCAGCACCAAGCCCAAACACAGCGGCATCAGCACCATTGTCTAGGCTAAAGACCCTTCTTGTGACTCTCATTTTAAACACAGCTGCAGAGGCACTTGCAGGAAGCAACAAATCACACCATCAGTTTTTACCTAGGCCGTTCCAAGCTTAAAGGCTTGTTGTTACTAAATAATTCCAGTTAGCGAGGCCATACTGGTTTTACTTATCTACTGGATAGATGTTCACCACCATCCAATTAGTTCTTATTTACAAATTTGCCTTGAAAACATGCTGCTTGCTGAATCTGAGGAAAGCTACCTTTTACATCAAACCCCTGGACAATTTTACACACATGATGAGAAGATAGCCTATGGAAAAAAAACAGGGAAAAAAGTGAGACAGAACCAAGTGTTGCATTCTTGCTCTTTTATTCTCAATGGGCAAAAAAAAATATGTAGACCTGATATGGTTGATGAAAGTACGTAAGTAAACTTTATATAATATAAATGTATACATATAAATATAAATATATATATACTGTATAGTTAACATAGTGCTTGGAAAGAAATTTTTTCAGTCCACAAACTAGCAATATAGACTTTACAAGGAATTCCACTTACTTGATAGGACAGCATAATAGATGAATAGCATATGAAAGAGTAGACCAAAAACATTAAAGGTTAGAAACTAATTTCAAACATTTCAATATTTTCATCACAAGTCCCCTGGACTTGTTAAGATTTCTAAGCTATCATTACTAAATGTGCCAAGTAACATAGCATTTAAATGTTGTAGTCCAGTACTGCTTTGTATAAATCCTTATTTTATTAACACGATGATATCATACATAATCAGTATTAGAGCTGCTCTGCTATTTCAGGTAAGCAAACTCATTAAGATGCAGTAATTATTCCATAGCAATGGAAGGTGCCCACTTACCAGGGGGCACCTCCAAGCATTGGTCACACAAGTTCTTAGACACTTTAAAGGCTGTGATAACTGTGAATTTACATGATCCACATTTTTTTGTAAGCATATGGATTGAACAAGCACACGGGAAGAGTTCTGCCAGGTGCATGTAAACACTGCAAAAACATTCATCTCAAACATGAACATGGCAAACCTCCATCCTTCTCAGCTACCTTGGTTCCTGTTTACCATAATTTCTCATTTTTACACCCAGTGAAGCTGAATTCTAGTCCAGAGTGTTTCCAGTGGAAGTGCTTTAAAACTTAAAGGTTTGTTTAGGAATTTAGTATAGGGTATATATATATATATGTATGTATATATATATATATTTTATATATATATATATATATATATATATATATATATGTAATTCCATGTAGCCATGTGCTAGCAATGAAATGGCTTTACCATTTTTACTCATCACATTTGTTAGTTTGAAGCACCCAGCACTCAGCAGGCTGAGTTCATGCTCAAACCCTCACTTCCATAGTCCAGTTTAGTTGCAAGACATCACATAAAAATAGGCTGTGCTGTTGTTGCTTATGTGTTGTAACCAATCCATTTGCAAATCTCTCTACAATTTGTATCCCTAAATCCTGTACAAAGTTATCCATGGCACCTACTTTGTAGTTTCAGCACTTTGAGCCACTGCAAGGACTTAACACCTAAACAGTAGAGACAAAGGAATCACAACTGCAAAACTGTACCAGCGTAAAAGCAAACCTTGAAGAGGATGAGCAAAAAGTTCCAGTAAGAGATGGGTAAAAGTAACCACAGCTCCAACCAGTCGGGTTTCTATGTAACAGTAATAAAAGTGTCCCAAATTAGGAGGACATGGGAGCAACAGAGTGACTTGTCATGTTGGCTTGCTTGTGGCATCTCTATTGTGGGGAGGATGGGAGAGGTTCAGTCATTTTTTTTCCCTTTCATACCATGGATACCACAATACCAGCAAAACTGCAAACTTTGTTCACCTCCACAGAGAGCAAATGCAGCAATCTAGAGTTTAGCCTTGTTTCCAGCAGTCCATGTTTGTTTCACACATGTGCAATATGTTTTCCCCTTCTGCTCCTTCTCCTCGGAATGGTCTCCATGAAAAGAAAACAAGTGATTGTTATTTTTCTGTATCACTCATTCTGTTCTAAATTCTGCAGCTTACCTTAAGAGGGCTCACCTGGGTCCCCTGAGGCTCTGTTCCTTGCAGTTTAAAAAATATATACTGTTCTTATATGGGAAAGTAGAACTGTCTGCATGTCATCTAATGTTATTAGTGTGAGGCTACACTCTACATACTGTATAATTGCAAAATATATCAGTGTTACTGTTGATATTAGTTGAAGTGATAACATATTTCAATATGTAGACTTTTCTTCATACATCTGTACCAATAGTAGAGTCTAACTGTAATTTATAGGTTGTTCCAGAAAAGATAAAGAACCACTTAGGTGCAGACATCTCTCAGAAACTGCATCTTTTCATTAAAAGAGGTGAGAAAGCTCCTCTTCACTGGGTGACAGAGTCTGTACTTGTTTCAGATGCAGAGGCATAATGGAAGTAAAATTCTGTATATGGAATAAAGGCAGAATATGCAGTAGCAGTGGAGAGGAAAATCTGACTCACTGTGTCGATTAACACTGAAGATGTTAAATCTCCCAGATCTGCATTTGCTTTATGTTTAAAAAACCCTTTCATTAATTTAAATTAGAGTTACATATAAATATTCTGTACTTAAACAGTAAGCCACAGTTTATTGCCTGACCACTGATTTTCCATGTGCAATCAATGCATTTGTGAGCCAAAGTGTTGAGGAGATGTCACAAACGTGCATGCACAGAAACATTTCCATGTGGTTCCATGGACACTGGGGAGGAAGCTGTGCCTGCCATGGGGCATGCAGGGAGTGTGAAATCACAGATCATTTGGAAGCTGGTTAGAAACTAAAACTGGTCACAGAGAGCACAGGATTTGGAAACTGTTCTTTCAAGCCAAGGAGGAGAAACAGTGGACATTACTTTTTTTTTTTCCCCCTAGTTTTGTTCTGTTTCTTAGACTGTGTGTTTCTGTCTACTGCAACAAAACAAACTGTCTTGGTGTCAGCACAAGTCTCCAGACCTTTGCTGCCCCTCTGATTCCATCCTCGATTAACAATTGCTTAGAGTGGTATGAGTCATGCCAAGAATAGGAGAATTCCAGCATTTAACACATGGGGTTAAGAAAATGAATTAAAATGAATTCTTCAGCCTGCAGGCAGGAGTAGAATTGAGAGGGTTTTTTCTCAGATGCCATTGCCAATTACAAAGTGGTACAGAACTGCATAGAGTGACCGTGGTTCTCTCTTCCCATAAACAATGTGGCAAAGCAGTAATGCTGATTTGAACAAATGAAAGGAAAATGTAAAGAATGATGGTGTGGCAACAAAAAAACCCCATCTTTTCTGGGACAACAATCAAATATATATTTGGGGTTTTTATTTTTTTAAGTTAAGAATGAAATATAAAACAATGTAAAAAACAAAAAATACAAGTTCATCCTAATATAATGTGCGTCTTGTATTGCTAAAAAAAAAAAATTAACATACAGTGTAGAATGATTTTCCCATCATGTACTGCATGCAGCAGAAGCCTCTTGTTTCTTGATAAAATGAGCTGAAAGACAGTCAGCAGATATTTAAACACTGAATCTCTAGATGTTGACTTGCTGTTCCATATGAAGCTGTATGTGTTTTCTGCAGTTAAGCATGCATTTTGCTGTTCCCTTGTAAAATACCACTGCACTTCTTGCCTGCAAAATGGATTCTTGTGTATATATTTCAAAGAAAAGTGGAACCAATAGCAAGATTCAATTTGAAAAAGAGAAAAGGGGGTGGTGAAAATGGGACCAGTAAGGGGACTGGAGAATTCTCTAAATTGTACATAGTGTGTAAATTAGCATTACTGTAAGTCTGCAGTCACTTTGAGGTTACCTATCTCCTGCTAGGAACTTAAATCAGCTTTGAGTTGTATTAAACTGTTAGAATTAGGTCTTGAATGCAGACTGTTAAAGACTTCAAAAATCATTATGCTTACAAGAAGCTTCTGTTCTGGGGAGGCTCGAGACCTTTTGTAACTGGGGAAGAAAGGAGTGCTTTCATTTTAATATGCATTCTGTTTGTAAGTAGTAACAGACCCTATTGATGTAAAACTATAACTGTGATCATGTGGAAAAATCAAATAAATAATTTAAAACTCCTTGTTTCTCATTTTGTGTAATCCAACAGTTTCATATCTGAAATTCTATCATATACAACTCTTCATATCTGAAATTAAGGAAATTCCTTGCAATGGTATCTTGGCCCAGCTGAGGCAGTGGGATTTCTGCTCACTTCAGAGGGGCAAGGAACTGAAGATCAGGTGCTGGAGGTCGTGAGTGGAGTCAGTGACCCCTTCTTATTTGACTTGGATTGGTGTGGTGGTGCTGTAATAAATTTAGTTCTAGAGTCACTAAAGAGCAATGAATCCAATAACCAGGTGTGCAGACAGGGAGACAATCCAGCGCCTAGATGTGCAGAAGGACAGGGAGACAGCGATTCCAGCACCCAGATGTGTAGACAGGGAGGTACTGCACAGGCCTTGGTGGACAATTCCCAAACCCCTTGAGCCCTGGACAGTGCTGACAGCTTTGAGACCTTCTGGCCCAGGACCTGTGTGTCCAGCTGACCCCAGGTGGCCTCAGGAGTTCCTGTCCAGGGCACTTCTGCCCTGCCTGAGGAGGGCCCCATTTGTCCTTGCCCGGGCCAAGTCCTGGGCTGCTCCATGGAACATCTTCAGGAACTGGCAGTGCCTCTGGCCATGGGCAGGGGGCCCCAGCCCCCTCATCCCATCACTTAGTACTGCCCAGTTACTCCTGGTCCTCTCTGTTGTGTGTCTCAGTTTCCAGCCCAGAAGGCTCCTTTGCTACACATGGCCTTCCCAGTATTTGAATTGCATCCTGCAGTTACACTTTGATAAGCACCTGTGGTATATTCCATTGTGTTCTGGCCTTGGTGCATTTCCAGCATTTCCAAGGGATTGTAATGTGTCTGTAAAGCCTGGCCAAGCTAATGCTCAGCTGTAAATTAAACTAAATACTGTGTTTTGTATTTTAGGAGAATCTTGAATTATTTTGTGGGAATAGTCAACTATGATCTCTTTCTGGAGGGCTGTAATTTCAGGATGTGCATCTTTATCAATGATTCTTTTATTTTTATTTTTTTTGATAGGTAAGTACCCACTCACAATCATCCCCTGTGCCACCTCTGAGCTGTGGGACCCCTTAGAAGGTGACCAGTGCCTTGGTACCACAGAAACATCCTCTAGTGGAAGCAGAGGAATTTGCAGAGCTGTTCTTCACTGATACTTCTATTCCTGGTTTAGAAATTAGGATTTGTAGAATTTTAATACATTTTGAGAAGACAAAAGGTCCACATGTGGCAGTGCACAAGAATGAGTTGTCATGCAATAAATAACTTCTCAAGCTCTTCTAGATAGCAACTTGTTACCAACAGGTTCTTTTCCAAATATTTTTTGTAATTTTTGTATTTTTTTGTTAAAATAAAGAAATGCAAGATTAAAAGGATGGAAAAACAAAATAAAAAACTTTAAATGTTTTATCTGTATTTTTTGCAGATTTTTGTTGACTTAACAATCAATGAATTCTACTGTGCTGGTTTTGCATTGATTGACATTTGGGGAAGAAGTAAGAGACCACCCACAGAAGTGATTTCTCTGAGAAAATGTGCTGGGAGCTTCCTCTGTGCCTGGGAAAGGCCAATAGCTGGTTACTTCTGAGAATTGACAACTTGTTAGGCCATTTAGAAGTCAGATCCGCCTCTGTGAGTTCCACACAATAATACACTAAAATATCCCCTTTAATTCATGAGAGAGTATAAAGAAATAAAGTATTCAAACTGTGACTGTGAACAGAAGCATCCATTAATAAAGCCAAGCAAATGTTAAAGTAGCTGTGATCCCATAAAAAACTTTAACAAAAAAAGAAAGTGAAAACCTTTTGCCCCCAGGGAGAGAAAAAGTTCTCTCCCTGTTCCCAAATAATCACAGAAACAAAAAAAAAACCAAACCAAAAACCTTTACCTTTAAACAACTCATCCTTTAAATAATACTCCATAACTTCATAGCCCATAAACATAGTTGTAGGAAGGCTATAAAAATAAGAAAAATTTTACAATTGTAGAACTTTTTCCAAGCAGCTGCTGTTTGTAAAAATAACCATGAGAGAACTGTTTCTTACAAAGAAATCTCCGTAACATAGCAAGAGAAAACTCCTCTCACTATAAAAACTGGCAAAAGACTATTATATAATTGGTAATTGATTTAACATCCCAAATTTTGTCTCTCTGTCATCAGCTGAAAAAAAAAAGTTAAGCAAAGAGAAAAAAAGTGTTCTAAAAGTTTTATTCTAATTCTGCTTATTCTTTTAGTTCTCTCAATAAAGTTTCTTTATACCTTTTAAAGTTTAAGCCTATTTTACCCTTCTCCTAATCTGTATCTCACAGCAAAAAATAAGTAAGTACACTAGTAATTTTTAGCCAGCACTAAAATCCACCACACTATGTAGTGCATTAGCCAAAAAACTCAAATTAGCAAATCTAAACCACTACAAAAGTATTTTTTGTATTTTTTTGGTTGAAATAAAGAAATGCAAGATTAAAAGGACAGGAAAACAAAATAAAGAACTTTAAATGTTTTATCTGTATCTTTCTTCAGACTTTTATTGACTTAATCAATGAATTCTACTTAACAATCTTTTTTCAGTTGGCCTTAATGATTGTTTTTCATTCAGTTTCATAAAAACAGGTATGGTATTTTAGCATATATTTATTTTATTTTAATAGCTGTGCAGTGTTTTATTCATATTCAGCCTGTGTTACAGCTGCATTAAATATACCTTTTCCAAAGGAATCTTTCTGGATTTTTCCCCTACTTGATGATTTTTTGCTGCTACATTTTGTTAACCAAAAATTCCTGGAAGAGAACATTGCACAACCAACTAAAAGAAATACCTGAACCATGCAAATATTTCATTATATATATATATTTTTAGTAGGCCTTCTTTCTGTTTCCTATTATTTCAAGAATTAAAGCTAAATCCTGTATTACTCAGTAAAACTAAATCAACTACAGGATGAGGCTGGTCATGAGTTAGGAAAAGCTTAAATTAATATTTCTGCTGGATGTACTTCCTCAGTTAAGCAAGACTTAAATGAAAGTTGTGTGGGTGATGTTGGCTTGAAGCCATAATTTTTTTCAAATGTTGGGTTTATCATTTTTGCTATGTGAATAAATTCATATTTTTAGAGATAAAATGAAAAAAAAAATCCCCTTTATTTAGCATTTTTGCAGTAACTGAGATGTGAAATTAGCAGCATGGTTCATGAGACACAGCAGCTGAAAGCAGCCACAGGAGTGTGCAATTCATTAGCTCTGCTGGGAAATGACACCACTGGAGCTTTCACTTATTTATCATACTTGGACACAGTCCTTTAGACAGGTCTGTGTAATGAGCAAAGCAAAAATAATCTGTCTTTAATAAGATGAGCAGGGGAAATTCATTCCAAGGCAAATGAAATGTTAGGAGTGCATGATGGGAATGTCATTTCTCTGCAGCTTCTCAGCTCTGCTACAACTCAATGCCTTGTTTCTGATGAGGAAATGGGCCCTGGGTTTGTGTCGTGCAGCTTTCTGGGCTGTTGCAATATTCTATGACCCTGCTCATATATTTGCAGACTGACAGCATAGCTTCATTAAAAAAAAATACAAAAAAACCCTGTCTGTACATTAGTAGTGAACCACAGGGGATGTGTCCTGAACAATTCCTCTGACTGCAGGAATTTGAAATGACTTTGAAAAAAAAGCTAGTGAAAAAGCACTGGTATTTTGGGTTATCTGTTTCTCTTCCCAGATGTGAAACGGGAGAAACAGATACCTCACTTGAGATGGAGCAAGTTATTGGACTAATAATTATTAATGAAATGTTCCTTCTCTCCAACATTAGAGTGTAATGAAGTTTATTTTGGTAAAGAGGTTCCTTGACCCATTTCCCTTCTGTCTTCATTAACAGTGCCAAGATGTGCTTTATACATTGCTTGGCCTATTTTCCCTTGCTTGAAAAATTAAATCTTATTTGGCTGTTAAAAAAAATTATAATGTGAAATAAAATACAAAATACTTCAAAATATGGGGCAAATTAGTGCTTTTTTTCAATCTAACATGGCAGAGCTGATGGACAATTTCCCTGCAAGTGCCACCTGAAATTGTGAGGAATACCTTTCACTAACAGAATGTCTCTTTATTTTTCAGGTGGTTTCTTAGATGGCCACAGTCCAGTCAGTGTGGATGGACAACAGCTTTGACAAATTTATGTATGTATTTATACAGTGACTGTGTTAACAACTGTGTTTCAAACAGATCACATCACTTCCACAGCACATAACCAGGAACAAAAGTGGAAATACCAATTCCTGCTCTCATCTGTCCCAGGATTTCATTTGTGAACCTTAAAAACCTCTTAAAAAGTATTTGGAGCCAGGAGGTGATTCAATGAGCACATCATCATGCGCCTGTGGGAAAGACAATTATCAATGTCAAGTGCAAAACTTTCACACTATCTGTCAGGTTGAAAAAGAGCAAACAATGATTGCATAAAGAGAGGAGGAATTTTATGTATTTTCCTGGAAGTGCTGCAAAGCCTCGTGAATGTTTCTGTAAATTAATTTAGTGACTCTTTTTCTATGTCTTTTCTATACTTTTCTACTTTTTCTATAAATATCTATGTCTCAAAGAGCTAAATGTCATCAGGTCATTTTATTATTGATCACCAGTATTTAAGTAGCTGCTTGTTGTGTTCCAGAGCAGCAGGATCATGTCCAGGGAAGCTACAGTTACCAGTGACTTACATGGGACTCAAACGAGATGGGCTTCTGCTCAGGAAACCATTTATTCAGCACACGAACAAACTCGGCTTAGATCCAGAGACAGAGAGCCCCAGAGGCAGGGAGATGGGTTTTGTGGGACAGAATCAGAGTGGAGTTTAAGGTTGGGGTCTAATATGAACAGAGCAAGGGAGAAACTCCAGGGGTTCAAACCCAGTCAGAACTCCCTGGGCTGCCACCCCACGAGGGCCCGGGGTGGGGCAATTTTTCCAGGGCTCATAGGGCCCATCCCCTGAGGCAAAGGGATGGAATCCACACTTCCCAGACTTTAAAGCCACACCTCTCATTTTAACAGTGCTTATCTGAAACTAAATCCTTGCATCCCTGGGTGGGAGGGGGACACCTCGTAACTGCCCCTTTTTTTTTTATTAAAATTTTATTAGGAGCTTAGAATGTTTATAAAACTTATACTATAGAAAATCCAACCCCCCCACAAAGTACCTGCCTTGCTTTGTGGGACACTAAAAACACTAGCACCCATTAACAAAACACATTAAGCAAACAAGCACAAACAAAATTAGAAACAAACACTTAGATATTGGACAATAGCTGGATAAATTAAGCAGCAGTGGTAGTTAATACAAACATAGTTTTTTTTTTTAGTTCAGTCTCTTCCAGTTCTTAATTTTCTTTTAGGAAGGGGGCAGTTCTTTGATCTCCTCTTACAAAGGGGCAGAGTTCTTAGTGTTCAGCCTCAGATCCTGTCCTGAAGTTATGGATGTCGTCACTTTATGGGTTGATGATGAAATGCAGACCTTTGGAGCTTGGGTTACAGTTTTGCCTTTCCCAGAGGGGGTGTTACCCACGATGGAAAAGGCACAGCCCCCAGAGGTGGAGCATCCTGAGAAAGGGGTGGAACCGGAGGAGGAGTGAGTTACTGAGGGGAAGGGAGGGCTTAGGGTTCAGGAAAGAAGGAGTAAGGCAGGAAAAAGGGATCCCAGACCGCGGGGTCAGCGCTATCTTGGGAAGGGGGGGTCCAGGACAGCATATTTTCATTTTCCTGGACAGGGAACAAGGAATGTGGAAAGACAGGGAGTGAAGGAGGACAAGAACGGCAGGCAGACGGCAGCAGACCCGCATCTCTCCATCCCTTGCCTGCCTCCAGGAAAAGGGGGATGGGGTGGCAGAGACACACATGGGTGAGGGGGAGTCAGCAGCAGCCCCGAGCCATCCAGGCATTTTTCACCCTTTGTCCTGCCCTTAGGAACAAAGGAGAGGGGAAGATATGGGGAGGTATACACTAAAAAAAAAAAAAAAAAAAAAAAAGGGACTTCACAGAAGCTAGCAAACTGTCCACATGAAGAGCCAATACCATCCATATCATCCATACCGTTCCTATCATCCATAAAAGTCCTTCCCATGTGTAAAAAAAAGAAAACCATCCATAATACATCTTGTTGGGTGATGGTAGATGTTTATCCCATCACCTGGTCTTGGTCCTCCCCTGTAAGCCCTTTTGCCCCATGCCTTTGAGGCACTCTGAACTGGCCCTCCTGCCAGGTACTTGAGTCCTCCTTTATAAAGTGGGAATCTTGCCAGCTGTCAAGCCATCAGCGGGACACTTATGGGGTGTCCATGGATCTGGTGGTGCTGTTCTCCTGGTGCCTCGCTGCCTGCCCACATTCTCCACCATTTGTTGCAGTCCAGGGCTGCAGGATCAGGTCCAGGGAGGGTACAGTTGCTGGTGACTGGCATGGGACTCCAGCAAGATGGGCTCTGCTCAGGAAACCATTTATTCAACACAGGAACTCAGATGCAGTGACACAGAGCCGCAAACAGAGGCAGGGACATGGGTTTTGTGGGACAGAACCAGGGTGCAGTTTAAGGTCAGGGACTAATAGGGACAGAACAAGGGAGAATCCTTAGGGGCTCAAACCCAATCAGAACACCCTGGACTGCCTCCCCACAAAGGGTCCAGGGTGGGGCAATTCTTCCTTGACTCAGGGGCCTATCCCCTGAGGCAGAGGAATGGAATTCAGACTTCCTGGGCTTTAAAGCTACTCACTTTAACAATGCTTATCTGAAACTAATCTTTGCCTTGCTGGGCAGGGGGCATCTCACAGCTGCTGGAAAAATATGGAAGAATAAAAAGGAAACTGAAGGGTAATTTTATTGTAGTCTTTTACTGATCTCTACTTCTCTTGCATTAATTCCTTCTCAGGAAGAAATTCTGTGTGGAATGGGCTGAAACGGACACCACTGTGGGAGTTGTGGTTGTTCACAAAATGTGCCTTATGAGGAGCTGTAACAGCTGAGGGATTAGCTGGCCCAGGAAGGGAATTTGAAGTGATGGGAACACATAGAATAAAAGTGGGGAAGGGAAAAGGCTGGGCATGTTGCTGAAGCAGAAGGCAAAAATACTGATTTTTATTTTTTTTTTCCCACTAGATTTTGCAGTTCTGTGCAAGGCAGTTTGAAGATGTATCAGGTCAGGATGGGGGGTTTCTGCAGAGAACCACAGCTGCCAGGAGTGTGATTTCAGCTGTGGTTACACACAGCACTGGAAGGGTTGCATGGATGGGACAAAATCTGAAGTGTGGCACCATTGGTGCCAGTGCAGGAGCAGAGGACTCTGTGCCAGTGATGGTCTGCCTGCAGTTTCATGCTGTGGGTGTGATATCACCCCCTGTGACTGGAAAAACTCCAGGTGTTTATTTAGGAAATGCTCACAGTGCTATCCTCCTGCTTTTTGAATGAACACTTAGGGTGGGGTGTGCTGGCTGCTGCTTCAGTTCTTTTGAACTTCCTGATGAGGCAGCTTTTCCCTGTGCTTCCCAACTGCCCAGTCTTGTTTTTCACTGTTTGGATCATTTTCTTCAAGAAGTTTTTACTGTGCTCTCTTTATCCTTTCTTTCAAGCTGCCACGTCACCCCTACATCACCAGTACCTGCCTGAGTTGTCTCAGGAGATGGCCTCAGTTTAGCCCTTTCATCCCTTATATTCAGTCTGGGAGGTGTTGTGAGACCTACACCTCTCCTGACCCCAGGACAGTGTCTTCTGCCCAGAGCTGGAATGTGGCACTATTGTGGCAGTGCCACCCAGGTCCCCTCAGAGTGACATTGTGTGGCTCCGCCCCATTAACCCCACGTGTGATGAGGCTGAGGTTTTTCCCTTTCTATCCATAGCATCAACCACTTGTGGATACCCTGTAGAGACCTTGACATCTCATCACTGCATCCCAAAGACTGGAAAGTGCTCCACTCAGCTCAGTGTTCCTCACCCATTGTTTTCTGGCAGGAGTAGACATCACCTCTTGCTTTTCCACCCTTCAAAACAAAAGAAGTAGGACAATGTTACTCAACCATAGCTGAGCACATCCTTACCTTTTCCTGTCCCCTCACTTAGCCCTTCCTGTTCCCTAGTTGCAGTACAGTTGAGAGGCAAACAACATGGCAATTTATTTGGATTACAAGATTAAAGGATTTTAATTTTACAAGTCATAAGTAAAAGAAGCAAAATAAGAGAGTTCATTAAGCCTGTGTTTACTTGTTCTTTTTGTAAATGCCATTTTGTCACATTCTGCAGTTGCACGCAGACCAAAGCAAAATGAGGGCAGGTAGACATGGAGATGCCTGAAAATGACAAAGTAGCAACAGCCTTTGAGGGGCTTATTTTATTTGAAAGAAATAGTTCAAATAAATTAATTCTACCCTTGAGTAAATTAAGTTTAGCACAGAGAAAGCCCTTCTGTGTGGGTGAGCACCAGTCCCAGCCACCTGCGGTGAGGCAGAAGTTGTGGGGTGATGAGGCCACAAACCTGACTGTGCCCTCTCGTACAAAGGGGCAGCAGTGACTGCTTCTCAAGCAGATTTCAGTGTCAAGTTGCAGGTGTAATACATAGCATAAATAAATTCATGCTAAAGTTATAATCTTGTCTGATAAGAATCCTAGTATATTTCCAGGAAACCTTCTCTGATGAGATTATGGCGATATGCAGCAAGGCCAACATGAATATTCGTCTGCAAGAAGCATATTTCCAAGAAACCTCCGTCTGATAAGATTATAACTCATGAATATTCATCTGCAAGAAGTGTATTTCCAAGAGACCCGACAAGATTACAACATATTCACCCAAAACAACATGAATATTTGTCTGCAAGAAGAATATTCCAAGAGACCCCCGAAGAGCCTGAAAACATATAAAAAACACCCTGAGACAGTTGCAGTTTGTGACGCATGGTGAAGCGGTGCTAAGCAAGCCTCTCCCTGCCTCACCGGATGCTGTCTGCCTGGTACAGCATCGAACTGAATTTTGCTTGTGGCTTTTTATGATTGTTTATTTTAATAAATCCTTCTTATTAATCAAGTTGGCCGCTCATATATAACACAGTCCAGGAGAGCTGCTCATTTTAAAAGGCCCTTATTAAAAGACAGCTCTGGAGTGTGGGCCCAAGGGGTTGCACACGCCAGCACTGCTCCCCCTGGACGAAGGCAGAGGATTCGTGCAGCTTTGTCACTAGCGCCGAACTGAGCCAGCCTTCCTTCTTTCTTTCTTTCCTTCCTCCC
>NC_031781.1:20095-44611 GCF_001522545.3 Parus major | reverse complement strand
CTTCCGCCACTTCCTTCCTTCCGCCACTTCCTTCCGCCACTTCCTTCCGCCACTTCCTTCCTTCCGCCACTTCCTTCCTTCCGCCACTTCCTTCCTTCTGCCACTTCCTTCCGCCACTTCCTTCCTTCCTTCCTTCCTTCCTTCCTTTCCTTCCGCCACTTCCGCCACTTCCTTCCGCCACTTCCTCCCTTCCTTCCTCCCTCCCTTCCTCCCTCCCTCGAGTCCCTAGGAAAACTGCTCCTCTGCCTTGTTGTCCAGGGGGGTCACTCTTTTCCCGTTGGGTCATGGCGATACCTTTTAAGCAGGCTCAGATGGTGTAGAAAGATGGTCTTCCTTCTTAGCTTACCGGGATATGTCCTTTTGGTCCTTTATTTTCCTGTTGGCTCGTTGTCATTAGGGGTTTTTGTCTCCCAGCAGCACTAAGTCCAACCTTGTTTGTACACAGCCACGGGCGCCATTTCGGGGAGCAGTGGAGGCATTACCCGACGCGAAGGGGATAAAATGTAGGAGAAAAGTAACCAGGAGTAAGGCAGGGAGAAAGCGACCGGGGTAAAGGCACTAAAAAAACTTCAACAACCAATCAAACAAATATAATGACTGTTAGTCAATAACTTTGGTTCAACAACAGTATTTCTCATAGGGTAACCGGCTCAGTAATCTCACACGGGTATGGCACTTGTGATTTTAAAAAAGACAAAACCTGCTGCCAGAGCGATAGCAGGGGAAAGCGAAGGAGGAAAGCGAATGCTTGGTGCAGGGCAGCAGAGCACCGTGGTGTGTCTTTGGCACTCCTTTATGTGTGGAAAGGGCTGCAGGAGCTGCCGGCACCACCCTGCTCCGGCTCCTGACACACGGAGCAGGGGGAGTTAAGACTCGGCTGGAGATTTTGGGGCGATTTCCATGCGCTCGGCTTGCAGCTCAACGTCTCCACCAGATCCACGCGGTGATGCAGCGATGCCTCTCTGTAGTGCTGTTCCCCTTCAGGTCTGCACCGCTGCTTTCGCTTCAGGAAGGCCATTCAAAGGCACCCTGGATACACCAAGAGCTAGTTCTCGGTGGGACTGTGCGGCTCACGCAGGAGCTGCCGGGGAGGGGAGGGTGACTCGGCCGGAACCGGCCCCAGGGCCGGGCAAGGGAAGCCCTAAGTATCTTTATTGCCATGCCCGCGCTCCCTGCAGCTCAGCCGTGATGGAGTGTGTCGCCGTCCCGGCAGTCGCTGGGAGTGAAGCACCGCCCGGTGAGGCCGTGCCCCGCCCCGGGGCCGAGCCGGGCGCTCGACAGTGCCGTCAGCGAGCGCCGAGTGCGGCCATGAGTGGGGTTCTACGGCTCCTGCGAGCCCTGCGCGCCTCTCGGCCCGGCCCCACAGCCCGCGGCCTGCGCACGGCCGCGCCCCGCCGCGCCTTCGCCAAGGAGCTGTTCCTCGGCACCCTGCGCAAGGTGGGTCCGCGGGGATGGGGGCGGCGATGGGGCCGGTTCCGGCCGAGTCAGCGACGGACAGCGGGGAGGCCGCGGTGGGGCTGGCACAGGCCGGGCGCATCGCCCGCCCGGGCTCGTCACCAGCACACCCAGGGCCTTTTGCAGCCGCTCATGCCCGACCTGGGGCCGCAGGGCTTGGTGCGAGCCCACGGCAGGAGCCGGCCCGTGGCCTGGTTGTCCCGTAGTTCCCGGGTCCAGCTGGCGCAGGGGCCCTCAGCGGGAGCCGTGCCAGCTGAAGTGACCCCTTTGCACACAAAGCACGCCATGGAGCTCTCAATGGCCCATATAACCTAAGCTAAGCCACAGTCCCCTGTGCTTGTCAGCCCCACAATTTATGTGGGTTTTTTTTCCCAGTAGAATGACTAGTTTGGAAGAAACTTACCAGATCATCGAATCCAACCCGTGCCCTAGCACCACAACTAGACTATCGCAGCGAGTGCCATATCCAGTCTTTTTTTAAACACATCCAGGGATGGTGACTCCACCACGTCCTCGGGCAGACCATTCCAGTACTTTATACTCTTTCTATAAAAAACTTCTTCCTAATATCCAACCTGTATTTTCTTTGGTGCAGCTTGAGACTGTGTCTTCTCATAGACGCATCTCACACAAATTCCCTCTGCAAACATGTCTTTCTGCAGCACTCTCTGGGCATGCCACAAACTTGTATCACTTTATTTGCTGTTTTTACTTAAAAGGTCGAGACTTTGTAAATTTCTGCCTACAGTTTTGATAGGAAAGATTGAAATTCTTGTCATGCTTTGAGATGCCACGGGACAAAGAACTTAAAATCTGAGCTAGAACACTGTATTAAGCAGTTTGTTAATGCAAGGCTTAGAGTGTGCATTCATCAGAGGTTGCAGGGTGAAGGAAACTGAAAGAAGGAATAACTGAAATCCACGTGAAATGAATTGAGCACTAAAGTCTCCTGCAACAGAGCTTGTCAGGTAAAGTGTTACAACAGACAGTATTCAGGCTCCACTGTGTTAAATCCTTCTTCAAATATGTCTGGGGTGTTCTTTCTCTCAAATTTCAGTACAACAGCTTTCTGAAAACCTCTAGCATTTCCCAGGTCCTGAATTTTTGATGCTGATATTATTGTTCAGGGTATCAGGAACAGATTTGTGTGGACACAGATAAATTCTTCTGTTTAAAAGGGGCGAGGCAGTAAAAAATTAGCAGTGTGCTTCTAACACAGCTTTCCACTTCGTGTGTTCCTTGCTTGGATTTTTTATCAGTTCAAAGCTGTCGGGCCATGCTGCTCCCAGTTTATGGCCAGAAAATCCTGGTGATGATAAGGAGTGGTGGGACTCACTCCCCTTTGTTCTGGCATTAACAGGTGAATGTCAAGCGTGCTGGGTGTTTGCAAGGGACAATGTTCATGGACTCTGGAAACATTGGAACAGTTCATTGATTTTGACACAAACTCATTTTTTATCAATCCCTAAATAGGGTTACACTGACAAAGCTCACGAGTGGTGAAGGATTTTTGCATTATTCTGGTTCTTAAAAAATCTCTTGATTTCTCCTTAATATTTCTGTTGTTCAGGTAGCGCCCTCTGGTCTGTTTTTGCTGTGTTGAGTCCTGTGGAGCTCTGTTTTTGTTTTGGAATATTTTCCACAATTCTTAATTTGCACATTTTTTTAGAGTCTTTGCAAGGCGTATCTCCCATAATTTTTACTTCAGCTGCATGATTCATGTATTAAAAATTCTTAAATAATTCTCCTATTTTAGGAAGAAGTTTTTCCTTACCCAGAAATTAGTAATGAAGAACTGGCAGAGATCAACCAGTTTGTAGGACCTGTCGAAAAGTTCTTCAATGAAGAAGGTATATTATTATGTTTTTATCCATACAAGTGATTTGGTGATTACAAAAGGATTTAGTTATAGCAGCTGAATAAGATTATTATACTTAAAACATTTAATTCATTTTATGCATTTATTGCTGCTCACACAGTGATGCTGATTCTGTAGCATGTCCATTTATGGCTTTTTTTGGGGAGTATTTGGCTGCTGAAGAATTAAATCTCCAAAACATTAAGAAAACCAAGGATGTAGAAGTATTCTGGGATAAAGATAGGATTTGAAGTTGATTTTAGGTCAGCTGAATTGTGCTTTTTACCACTTCATATATTGTGATTTTTTTTTTCCTATAGCTTTTTATCTGTCCTACTCTGCTAAAACTGACTATGGCAAAATGCAGCACAGATATTCAGAAATGATGGTTCATTGAGGAGTTATGAAAAATCAAAACCATTTCTGTTTTTCAGCATTAGAGTAATAATTCTGTTTGGGAAAGGCCTTACTCCCCTGCATTTAAGAGGGCATTGCAGGGTGTTCCTTCCATTAGTGCTGCCATGGATAAGCCAATTCCAGAACAATTGCAGAATATTGGTTTGCACGGACAGCAATTTCTGAGGCAGTTAAACAGCATTGTCTCAGACTTCCCATTGACAGAGGTCCCAGCCCTGGTTTTCCAAAGACTGTAGGACTTTGGAGAAGCCAGTGATTGCCACACATCACAATTTGTGAGATCCAGGTGATTTTAACTGTAAAACTGTAGTGTTGCTCACCAACAGTAAATAAATAATTTATTCAAATTATATTTTTTAGTTCTTTGCTCTCTCAGGGAACATAATTTATGGAGTAAACAACCTGATGTGTAGGGGAGGAATAAAAGGGTCAAATAATAGTGTGTGGAGAAAGTATGATTTCTGTTTGTTTTCACTACCATGGTACAGAACAGGTCTTTTAATCCCCCAAGAATCTAAAAACTCTGAAGAACAAGATACAAGATTCCTCATTTATGTACATTATTTTATTGTATTCACAACCTAGAACTTGGTTCAAATGGAAAATTCTGGAAATACTTTGCTTATTCTAGTCTTGGAATGTGCTGACATGCAGAACCAGTAGAAATGTTTGAGAAACTTTCTCAGATTTCTCAAATGAGCATTTTCTCAAATGCTGGGTTTCTTCCAGTTCCAAGTCTTTTTCCTGAATATGTCGTGAGGACAACCAGGAAAGTCAGGCTGAAGCTAGAAGGAAGAAATCCTTGTGAAGCTGGGGATGAGAAGTCTCATCAGTGACCTTGGCCCTGCGGGGGGAATCCTGCAGTCTCACGGCTGCTCTAGGCACTAAGAAACACAGCGTTAAATGAGAAAAATTTCTGTATTTGTAGTAAACTCAAAGAAAATCGATCAAGATGCAAAAATCCCCTCTGAAACCTTACAAGGACTGAAGGACCTGGGTCTCTTTGGCATGCAGATTCCAGAGGAATATGGTGAGTAAATGTCACAGAAGAACAACCCAGTGCATTTAGGGGTGCATTTTGTGTCACTTTCCTAGCTCTCCAATTAAAGCTCTTGCATTCCTGTATTTCTGTACTTGAAATGGATTTTTTTGGGGGGAAAGGGGCATGTTAAACGTATTAAAATAAAATCTGGTGCCTGTTCCAGGTGGGCTAGGCCTGTCAAACACCATGTATGCACGTTTGGGAGAAATCACATCCCTGGATGGCTCCATTGCAGTGACCCTGGCAGCTCATCAGGCCATTGGGCTGAAGGTAATGCTGCTGCTCTAGGGCCAGTATTTCTGAACAAATTGCATGGAAAAGGTGGAGTGAAAAATGTGGAGCTTGAAGGGAGAAAATCAGAACTACTGGGGAAGCCTAAATCAGGTTTGTGGTGTCCCCAGCAGCCTCTGCCTCTGGTTCAGTGTAAGATGGAAAGGCTGGACAGGAGGTACGCAAGAAATTTACTATTAGGATAATTATTCTTAGGAAAACTACTTTAAAGGATCCCAAGTTGTTATTTTTTTGGGGTTTTTTGGTTTGTTTTTTTTTTTTTTTTAAACCAAAGCTGTTTAAAGTAGCTAGAATAAATAGAATTGAAATTTGAAATTCTTTCCTTCCTCATCACCTGAGCCCCCTGACCAGAGGGTCAGGGGGCTCAGGTGATGAGGAAGGAAAGAATTCAGAAGAAAGCAACACTGGCTGGGTGGCTGGGGCTGCATGTTTGGGAGCCTAGAGGAGAAAATTCATCAGAGAGCAAGTGTGTCAATTTTGAGCTTTTATCCACCTATTGATATTTACCTTTTAGTGGTGGATGGATGGCAGAAAGAAGATTGAAACCACAGTTAGTTTGTTATAGCAAGAGAAAATTCCTCGTGGAATTGAGCAGACAATGCTAATAAAAAATATTTTAATATCTGATAAATAATACAGTCTTTTGTTTATTAAACTGTCTCTTACTGTGCCACAAAACTTGCAGATGAAGCTTTCTGAACATGCTGAAGCTTGTCAGCTCCCTCTCTTCCCACAGGGTGGTGCTGCAAAGTTTTCTGTGCTTGTTTCTGCAGGGGATCCTCATTGCTGGGACTGAGAAGCAGAAGGCCAAGTACCTGCCCCGCCTGGCCTCAGGGGAGCACATTGCTGCTTTCTGCCTCACCGAGCCTGGCAGGTGCTGCTGCCCCCACAGATCCACCTGGAGTTCTGCTTTATCTGCATTGCTTAATAGCTTAAATCTTCATTATTTGGGGCCTGTGGCTTCAATATACAAATCTGTGGTGTATTTTTAGTTTTTAAAGGAACTTTACAAAAAAGCTCCAGACTGTGTTACTCTTTCCCAATGTGCTGCTTTTGGCAGTGTCCATTAAATCCCTGACTCTTGTTGTTCCCATCCCAGGAATTCATTTACTTAATTTCTTCCATAAATTGAAAGGATGCTTTGTGCTACATCAGAAATAATGTGCTGTGACTGTTCTAGAATGCTTTCAGTTCTTCTTCAAATATTGCAAAATATTGCCTGCATTGAAGGCCAAAATTTACCAAAACTAAAAGGAAGAATTTTGGGTGCTACTTAAGTGACAAGCTCATTGTGTCTTCACGTAGCTCAAAGTGTAGCTCCAAAAAGTTGCTTTTGTGGCATTCTGCACCTTCAGGTCAGGTCATAACGCTGATAACATAGCAATGAGCAAAAATGTCCCCTCAGGTAATTTTCAGAGCTCTTCAATCTAGTGAGCTTCCTTGTTAGTTAAAAGCTACAATTGATACACTGCTATTTAAGAATCCCTCCTTTTTAAAGGATGGGAAGAGAGAGAATATGCAGTTTTGGTTTTTTAAAGCATGTTTATTTCTTAAAACATTATTAACTTGTTTGTTTCCTAGTGGGAGTGATGCTGCATCCATCCAGACAAGAGCAACCCTGTGTGAAGATGGGAAACACTTCCTGTTAAATGGCTCCAAGGTACTGTCCTAGGGTGACAGGTACCTACTTACAGACTGGGAGTGGGAAAGGCTTTTGTTACAAGTGTAGGAAGTGTCTTTGACTTTTGCATCAGTCTTGAATTGGGTGGTTTCCAAGCTAGAGGAGAATGACCATGTCAGAAAGATACACCTTGGTTTAGGCACAAAGACAATAGAACATTATTGTTAGGGAATTACTGCATTAAACTCCTGGTAAGAAAAATAGAAAACCACTCCAGGTTCCTTCTCTAATCACCCATTTGTGTGTTCAGCTTCAGGGAGGGTTGGTTAGTTGGTAAATCGGCCCCCTTCCTGACAGCTTAGGTAAAAGAAAATCTAAACCTGTATTTTGTCATCATTCTTCAGGCTAGATTTTAAAAGAAAACTTGATATTTAATTAGAAATAGGCCTGTTTGGAACCTTTCTTCTAAAAGAAACAGTGTCAAAAGCCAGTCTTGAGGAAATTAGAGATGTTCTGGGTTCAGCAGTACTGGATGCATTGCAGACTTGACCTGTATTGTTGATCCATTTGTGGTGCGAAGAGGCCCACCCTGGGGGAGAGGCTGATGAGAGAATTTCTCATCAGAGTTAATTTTTGGGCACAGGGTTTGTCCAGTCTGCATTGACCCTGTATCTCTCACATGCCATTAGCAGCAGGATGTACTAGCTTTTGTAGGAATGCACTGTGGATTTTCATTTAATGCACATTGTACTACATTCTGGTTTTAAAGTTGCTCTAAACTTACTATGTGTGGTCAGCTCTCCTCAGAAATGTGCTCACACTGGAAGCAGACACTCATTAGAACTGAAGGGAAGGAGCAGCAATTTTTCAGCACTCTGTTCTTTGCCCAGCCTGTTACAAATCCCTTGAGAACTGTGCTCATAAAATCAGCACAGTTTTATTTCTTACACATCTTCCCTCTCTCAAAACAGGTCTGGATCTCCAATGGTGGCCTGGCAAGTATTTTTACAGTGTTTGCCAGGACAGAGGTTGTGGACAAGGATGGGCAGGTGAAGGATAAAATCACTGCTTTCATCGTGGAGCGGGACTTTGGGGGTGTCACCCATGGGAAGCCCGAGGATAAATTAGGCATTCGAGGCTCCAACAGTAAGAATCACCTAAAACTGTTAGCAGAAATTGTCTTAATAGTTTAATGTTTTATTTTGGTTGAATCATCTGAATTCAGAGGCAAATAAATACTTATTCCATGTTACAGTACAAGTTTCATGTTTCTTTAGCTGGTTTTTCCTAGGAGTCCTTCATGATGCATGGTCTGAAATAACAAATATATTTTGTGGAGTTCATTCACTGTGCAGTGAAAGACATCACTCAGGAGATTGAGTGGCCAATAGGTTTAATCTATAAGTCCACTTTCACCAGCTCTTCTAAGCTTTTTAATGATTGCAGCTTTTCACTGTGTTGGTGGCTGTTCAATCCCTTTAGTTCCTTAGAACTAAAAATAAAGACAAAACTGTAGTTCTGTTTACACAGTGTACATTCATAACATTTAAAATATTTTATATCAGTAACTGATGTCAACTACAGCCTTTTCCCAAATTCTCACTTCTTTGGCAAAGCATGTGTAATTCTGTCATAAACAACGCGTTAAGAAGACTGTATTTCTTGCTACATATAATGATTTAAGTTCCTAAATGTCTTCTAAATATTTTTGTGTCATATATGATTAAGTGCTAATTCTGTGTTTCAGCCTGTGAAGTACATTTTGAGAACACCAAAGTGCCTATAGAGAATGTAATTGGAGAAGTTGGAGGGGGATTTAAGGTAAGCAGTGAAGGATAACTACTGGTGATTTTTAAAAGCTTGAAGGAGACTGTTTTGCCCCTTTACTGCAGTTTCCTCATGGATGGTGTGAGCACTGCCACACTGCAGAGTGCTGGAGGACTGGTGTCACTGGACACTGCACAGTGTGCCATCACTTCAGATTCCTGTGTGTTTCTTCTTTTTGGGCTTTTTGTTGTTTTTCATGGGGTCCCCTCAGAAAAGGGAGAGATTTCAGCTGCCCTTCTGACCTGAATGTGACACATGTCATCTGCTGGTTCCTCCAGCAGAATGTCGAAAGGGAGACAGAGGAATGAGTATCACAGGCAATTGCTGGAAGCAAGCCCAGGCCCAAGGTGCCATGGCTGTCAGGTGCTTCTCCAGGGCTGGATTCTTGCACAAGGAAATGCTGGCAGGACCCCAGGAAAGATACCACAGGTGGCCTTGCTGTGTAACCTTTCTCTGAGAGTGAGACCTTGAGATTGCCCAAGCTGCTTCTTACTCCTTCTCCACTTCTTACTCCTGCTGTAGCAGGCAAGTCTAGGCCTAAATGCTAAATTAAATAATCTTCCTTGATGTAGTGGAGATTAAAAGAAGATTTTTATGGTGTCTTCCTGACAAGTTAAAACATAGGACAGTGACTTCTTTCTGAACAGGCTTTGACCTGAGTCACCCATGTTGAGAAACAACACCGGAGTCCAAAATCTATTTTTGTGCATTATTGGTCTTGTATTTCATTTCTACATCTCCATTCTTGTTCCTTTCTGTGGTGTGCTGATGCAAGGAATCTGAGGCAGAGAGCAAGCATCTCAGGTCAACTGCAGCGAGAAATATTGTGGTTTTCTTCCTCATCTGCTAAACTGGAGCAGTGCTGACTAGCTGGAATGTTGTTTACCAGCTGCAGATAAATACATTTTTATCTACATTTTACCTTCTTATAATTAGAATAGAGATTATTTCCTATATCATCTGCTTCAGATATAAAATTGGATGTAATGGGTGGCAGGAAATAGCCAGTTTTGAAGCATTTTCCTTGGGATGCTGAGAGCTGAGGTGGCTGATGTGAGGGCACGTCCCAGGACTGGAAGTATGTCCTAGTGAAGAGTGAAATCCAGGGAATACTGAAGCAGGAAACAGTGACCAGCATGGCCTAAGGAGAATGTGGCCTAAACCCCATCTTTTCTTCACAGGTTGCCATGAATATCCTCAACAGTGGAAGATTTAGCATGGGCAGTGCATCTGCTGGAATGATTAAGAAGCTGATAGGTGGGTGAATTGGGTGCTCTGGATGGCTGGGTGCCAGCAGAACCAGCTCTGACTGAGACAGATAATGCAGTACACTCAGAGTGGGAACAGGAGTGTTGATCTTGTCATAACATGCTTTGGCATCTTTAAAATACTAAAATACGATTCTGAAAAATAGTTACTAAAAGCCTGTTTGCAAAGGTTTTGAAATAAAGATTCTTTTCCTTTCATACAGTGCAGTTTCAGTTTATGGAGTGGGAGGTTATTGCTTCTGTTGGACTTCCCTGAGGAAAAATGTTCTTCCCAAAAAAAACCTCTGTACTATTGCTTTTAGAAGGTGTAATCTCCCCTAGAACCTGAATAACTGGCTCAATGCTACACACAGTAATTAGGAATAAAATTGTTTTCTGCCAATAATTAGCCAAAACAGTAACAGAAGTCTCTCTAATCAATTAGCACCAAAACTGATTACTTCTCTAAGAGTACAATTCACACCTCTGGTTCAAAAGCCTTTAACAGGCTGGTCCCAGACTTGATCAACACCATGAGTTTTTCACAAAGTGCTGCTTTTGGAGCAGCCAGGGGTTTCCTGGCCATAGACTGGAGTGTCACTATCCAGGGAAAGACACCAGCAGCAGGAATGTCACAGCTCTTCTGAGCTGGATTTGTTTTTCTTTTTTTAAAGAGCTGACATCAGAGTATGCTTGTACCAGGAAACAATTCAATAAGAAACTCAGCCAATTTGGATTAATTCAGGTAACAAAAACCTAAACACCTAAATCTCTGTGCTAAGTGCCAGGACATAGCTTGTATTGGGGTTATTTTGGCTGTACCAGTTCAAAGGATTTGCTAGAAATTTGTGTGAACCTGGTACCTGGTGCTGACTGTTGTACACTGATCTTTCAAATGTCTAGAATGATAAATATGTATAAAATATGTAAAAAATATGTAAATGTAAAAAAAAGTAAATATGTATAAAAGTATGTTTTATTCATTGTTGTTTTGAAGTGGTACTTTTTATTGATTAATTTGATAATGTTAAACATATAAAAACTGCAGATTTTTTTAAGTTTGTGGGTTGACTATGGAGTTTTGCATCTGAATTTCTGTATGATTCCTCATGTTGCTGCCTGGAAGGAGAAATTTTGTTTAATGGCTGTGAAAGCCTATGTGATGGAGAGCATGGCTTACCTGACTGCAGGGATGATGGACAGGCCAGGCTTCCCTGACTGCTCTGTGGAGGCT
Source organism: Parus major (assembly GCF_001522545.3). NCBI lineage: Eukaryota > Metazoa > Chordata > Aves > Passeriformes > Paridae > Parus > Parus major. The sequence continues at coordinate 33,619 of NC_031781.1, read as the reverse complement.
GCCATGGTCAAGGTAAGCAGTGCTGGGGAAGGGCTCTGTGTTCAGTCTGCAGAGGGCTGAGAGCTCAGCACATTTAGACAGGTGAGAGAAGCACTGCAGCCAGGTGAAATCATAGATACTGTTCTGTCTGAACCCCACAAGCTCAGACTCGTATGAAATAAAACCTGCAGAGAGCAGGTTGGGAATATCACAGCCCTCCTGAGCTGGGGTCTGAGGAGGCCTCATTTGAGCACAGGGACACTCAGTTAACACCTCAGCTTCCAGGCTGGCCAGGCTGCTGCTGTGCCAGCTTTCCCAGGGAACTGGTGGCAGAACAAACCCTGTGGAACATCCAGGCTCTGGCTGCCAGGGTGTCCCTTATGCTGTGGTCACTGCAGAAAACTCCTGTTCTGGGCTCCAGCCAAGCAGCCACAGCTGCTCTGCTCGTGTGGAGCTGCCCCTTTCCCTTGAATGTGCCCGTTTGAAGACTGCTTTGTGCATTGCAAGGACACAGTTTGAGTTTGACTAAACCCCCTGAGCCACAAGGACACTTTTCCAGGTGAGTTTACAGGACAGGTGTAACACACAGAAAATACGGCAGCAGTGTGCTGTAGGTACAGCCCCAGAGCTGAGCATGCTGTGTTTACTGCTGATTTATTAACTATTCACTGGTGATTAAACCCTGTTCCATGGCAGGTGTTCAGCTCTGAAGGGGCCTGGGCATGTGTGAGTGAGGCTCTGCAGATCCTTGGAGGCCTTGGCTACATGAAGGATTATCCCTATGAGCGCTACCTAAGGGACACCAGGATCCTGCTCATCTTCGAGGCAAGTGCCAGGATCCCATTTTTACTGCAAACTGCACTTGACACATTTTATAAAGGTGAGGTTTGATTGACCAGGACTTCGTTCCTTCAACTGCAAAGTCTGTTACAGAGTAAGACTGCAGGACTAACCTTGTTTTCTTTGGAATATCAATAGTAGCTCCCCATAATAAAATAATGGCTTTTATAGACTGACCACAGTGTGAGTTACAGCAGTAACCTTTCTTCCTGTGTGCTTCTAACAAGTGAAGTAGGGTAACTCACAAAAGATCAACTTAGAAGTTTAATTAACTTACTGCTGAGGATCTATAGTCAAGGAAAGGTTGTTTCTGAAACTTGTTCTCTTTCCAAGCTGGATTGTCAGTGACCGATCATGTGCACATCAGAGTGACTGCCAGACTTGATTTTAACTCAGCTCATGTTGAGCAGTTCTACAACTATTTAAAGGCTCCTTTACTGGAATGGGGCAGAACTTTTTTCACTCAAAATGCAATTGGTCTTGTTTCTTTTACATTGTGATACATTTGTGTGTTTAATAATGAGGGGCTTGACTTCTGCAGCACCCCATGAAATCAGAATTAAAACAGATAAAGCAAAAGGCAGCAATTCATGGGTGGGGAGAGTCATCATGTGATACTGGAACAGTGGGAAGGGCACAACAGACCTGCTTGGAAAACACTTAGTATTGTAAACTCTGGTTACCCACTCGTCTCACTTCTGTTTTTTTCCAGGGAACCAATGAAATCCTGAGAATGTACATTGCACTGACAGGGATGCAGCATGCAGGGAAGATCTTAACTGACAAAATTAAGTATGTTCTTATTTATTGTTAATAGTTTTTAATAAACTAAAAAGAATCTGATAACATTATAGATAAGAGAAGAAACTGTAGGGAAAATCTGCACTACTTTCTGTTTATTGCCTGTAAAAGTTCAATGTTACAGGGGCTCTTCATCTTCTAATGGGATTGTTCATAGATTTAGGAGTTGTAGCATTTAACACATTTTATCTTAGACTTTTACACAAACTATAATTATTTTTTTCAAGACCAATAATGAATATTTTGTATCTGAATTAAGTTGGATTGGCACAACAGCTGCATTGTGCGTATTCAGTACCGGTTTCTGGAATTCTTTATGGGTGTCTTGGAGAGCAGCTGATGACTCTGAAGGCACCACAGTTGTTCTCCAGATTTCACAGTAAAATGGATTGAGACTTGGTAATTCGTGGACAATCTGGAGGCATTCTGCTAAAGTATTTGGAATTACAACTGGTTATGTCTGAACCTCCTGGAATTTCCTTAACAGCCGTTTTTTCCCCAACATTTCAGCGCAATCAAGAAAGGAAACATGGGAGTGGCCCTGGGGGAGTTCCTGACCAGGTTACAGGACACCCTGGGCAGGAAGGTGGATCTGGGGCTTGTAGGTGACCGTGGGGTGGTGCATCCCAGCCTCCAGGTAAGGGCCTCAGTGCTGAGATTTCATGTTTGTTCCTTTTGCTGCTTGCCACATCTTAATCCCCTGGTTTCGCAACCAAAATGTGTTCTTAGGAGCAGTGAGATTTTCCAGTGTAAGCAGATGTTGGCAACATGTCAGGGTAAGAAGTTACAGTTATTGTGCAGGTATCAAGGGAAGATGAGGGCTGCTCTAAGCCTGTGTTTATACCTAATCTAGATTTCAGTCCATTTGGGTAATTTGTATAAATTGAGACCTCACTATATTGAAGTGTCTGTAATAGTGCTCTTTGTTGTAAGATCAGTTACAAAACATAGGAGTTTTTCCTGTTTAATTGTAACAGAGTTTCAGGTAAGAATTTCTGGGAATTGCACATACACCTAGTTGCATAATCACTTTGGAAAATAGGTTTTAGCACCAAAACTGAATGTTTTCTTAATAGCAAAAAGATAAAGTACATTTTTCATGGGATGTTCTCTTAGTTACTTTTGTCAGCATAAGCCTACACTGAAAGTTACTGAGACTAAACTCTAGAAAATTTTAATACATGTTTGAGAGAATGAATAGTGCCTTTCTGGCTTTCAGTAGCAAAGTGGATGAATGTTAAAAAAGAGAAAATCCAGCATCCTGTTTGAAGTGGGTGTGGGTATGTTGCTTTTCTTTTATAAAACCACTCAAATTGTTGTTTTTTCTCTTGTTTTATAGGAGAGTGCCAAGAAACTTGAAGAAAATGTTTATTATTTTGGAACTACAGTCAGGGGCCTGCTAAGTAGGTTTGGCAAGGTAACTTTTGTCTGTTGTCCTTGTTCGTGAATAGTTTATCCTTGGGGCACCACTGAAACCTGCAGGGGACTGAGTGTGGCAGGACCCAGCACTTCCTTCACATGACACCTGCTCACTGGGTGTTAGAAAACACACATTCTGTATTCAGTGTAATGGACAAGTTATATTTTTAAAACCAAAACCTAAGCACCAGCACCCTCAGTGAATTGGTTATTTCAGTCTCCTTCTGTAAGCATAAATCTTGCTGCTGCAGGTATTAGGCAAAGTGGTTTAAAGTGCACAGCAATTTTACAATTTTACAAGCAGACTGTTAAAAGATGCAGCTTAGCTAACCCAAAACTAACTATGGTAATTTCTGACCTAGGCTAGAACCTATTTATGCAAAATAAAGCTGGACCTAAACATGAAATATGGACACTGGTATTTGGTTAAAGTTTTAAACTGACAAACCACAAACTGATAATGATTTTTACTGTCCCAGACAATAGTGGAGGAGCAGCTGGTGCTGAAGAGAGTTGCAGATGTGGTGATTAATTTGTATGCAATGACTGCAGCCATTTCCCGGGCGAGCCGCTCCATCAGCATTGGGCTCAGGAACCATGACCACGAGGTGAGTATCCTTCATCACCCGCCATTCCCACTCAGGCTGTGCTCCTGGGAGCAGGCAGGCTGAATTTGTTGGGAATTAGAGCAAACGCTCCCATAAAAGTGCAGCAGAACATGGCTAAACCTGCCAGAGTGCAGAGTGCCTCTCAGGGGCTCTGCTTGTTGAGCTGCACATTCTCAACATGTTTAAAATACTTCTTTAACACATACAGCAACATTTAGAACCTCATCACAGTTCTGCATGTTGTCTCAAAGCTGTTAACACCATGCAGTTCTTTGCAAGCTCTTTCCATAGAATAATAACACATAATTACATTAATAATTAGTATTTGGGCAATACAGTTCAGGATAGCACAGTAGTTATTTAGTAGCTCAGGTAAAGTGTAGCAGTGATGTTACAGGATGAGCAAATTTGCTACAATTCAGTGTTAAAACAAATCCAATCTGATGAAGGTTTGGCTTTGGCCTTGAGTCTTTGCTTTGTGTGAGCCGTGTTCTGGATTGACTCCCGATCAGTCTTGGAGCCAGTTTTGGGTGAAGGTTCAGCCCAGCCCTGACCCTTGGCAGCTTTGGGCTCAAAAGGGCAGCTGAGGCTGCACTGCACGTGACTAGGCTGCAGGACTCCATTATCAAAGGGCTTTGAGAATTTTAAATTACTATATTTTTACTACGTGGTTTTGTTTATGAAATAAATTCACCATTTTTTAACTTAATTTTGCTTCTTTTTCCAGGTGCTTCTTACAAATATCTTCTGCACAGAAGCCTATTTCAAGAATAATTATGCCATGGCTCAATTAGAAAAATGTAAGTGCTATAAAATAATTTTTACACTCTTCTGTCTTTCACAGACTGTGATCAAAAGAAAGTGGGTTTGATGTGACCGACAGAAGAGTTTTGCTCTGCTTTTAATTCAAACAAGAGCTGGAATCTGTTGAAAGGAGTCTCTTAATTTCATAGCTAAAGCAAACTGCTAGGGCTCTTTTTTTGAGGAATATAAAATCTCAGTAGTAAATACTCCTGACAAGTAACCGGTAGAAATTAGGGGTTTATAGTCTTTGGGAAGTACTGACCAGTTGGGCATTGGCTCTCTGAAATTCAGTCTGTAATAATCAGTCTTTTTCAGAAGAGAATGTTCAGTTTCTTCCTGGCACTCACACACCTGCATTTGTTCAAAACCACTCCTTATGGTACTTCAGTTGACTTTTCTCTGTTTCTCTGTAGATGCCGATGAAAACTTGGATGATTCCATTAAAAAGGCTGCAAAGCAGATCCTGGAGAAGAGGGCATACATCTGCTCCCACCCCCTGGACAGGACCTTCTGATGCCTCTCTAACAGCAGGTACTGATGAATGTAAATCAGGGAGGAATTCTCTGCAGTTCCAGTATTTGACACCTTAAAAACATCTGCTATTTAATGTCTTTACTAAATGTAACTGTATAAAATAAAACTTCTTTCTAACTACAACTTCATATGAAAAAGATAAATAAAGATATTTTATTTAAAGCTGAAGTTACTTTATTAGATGTATATATATGTCTGTTCCCCTTGGAGCTGGATAGAGATAGGTGAGGTTTGGATAGGGGGATACTTCTTCCCAGGGAAGGGATTGTGTGATTTCCAAGTATCTTTGCACTTCAGTCAGCTGCTTATTCACTGAGCAAGTGCTGAAAGACTTGGGGAATCCTAACAGTTCTGTTTGGGGGGCACCTCCAGCTCTTGTCCAGCAGCACCATCAGGACATTGAGTTCCCAGTGTCCAGGGGTGGTTTTGCTGTCACCCTGAGGGATATCACTGGTCACTGATATCCATCAGGACTCTGAGCCATTGATCACAACCCTCTGGATGTCACCACCCAGCCAATTCATCATTCTCCAAACTGTGCCTCTGTCAGATCCATATCTCTCCAAATAAGGGACATGTTAGCAGGGATGATGTGTTCAAAGCATTACAGAAGTCCAGAGTGGTGGCATCTGTAGCTCGGCTCTTGTGCAGTGAGGCAGTCACTCTGTCATGAAAGGCCTCTGGGTTGGTCAGGCAGCACTGACCCACTGTGTGCTCCTCAAGGTTTCCTTTGGCTTATCAAAGTATTTAAGAGGTTGGGGCGTTTTTCTCCGTTTTATCAACGGGCTGTGTCTTTTGAGGACCACAAGAAAAAGCAGGCCCTTAAATTGCACATGAAGAGCAAATGGTGAAGTAAAGGCTTCATCTTTCCCATGAAGCAGAAGGGCTGTGTTAGCCATGGCCCTCCCAAGGTACCAAACTCCCAGCCAGGAAGCTGCTGACAGGAGAGAATCTTGCACTTGTCTTCAGCTGGAGATCACTCATTCCTCAGCATCGTGATTTGTGGCTGACAGTGCCTGAGGAGCTCAGAAATCCTTGGATATGATCTCCTGTTCTCAAGGCATGTGCGTGGGAGCTCGGGACCTCTGAACGACAAACCAATATAGTTTCACAGAAGCCCTTTATTGTTTACATTATGCGCTTATTTATAGATTCTAAAACTACTGTTCACACGATCACGCATTTCTGGATTGGTGCCTCTATACTGTCCACACGTTCAGCATGCACTCCTCAAGGTTTATGATTGGTTACAATCCAGGTGTTTAACTGCCCTCTGTTGTGTGGTTCTTGTGATGTTTTTCTGTTTCTCAGCATCTCCTTTTTTATTCTAGAACAGTTTATGCTGCAGCAACCTTGAGAAATTCCAGAGGGTCTGATAAGAAATTCTACAGATGGTTTGGCTGGGGCACACTACGGCCTAATGTAGCTACATTGCTACATTTCCCCCTTCTTCTTCTTGCACCAGCCAAACCCTCATTACTGTGTTTTCTAACAAGTGAGTCACCAATTTTATTATGCGTGGAATAATTCAAAGCAATATAATAATGACTACTAGTAATAACAAAGTATCCTTTACTATATCTTCCAACCATTCAGTTATTCCCCATCCCTTAAACCATTCATCTAAACCCCAATCATTCACAATCAGTTTCTTCTGTTATCTTGTAATTGTTTGAGTCACCTGTGAATAGATGCAGAATGGTCAGAGAGATTCATTCATAAAATACATTCCTTCAAAATCCTCACACCCATGCCCATGTGCTAACAGCAAAAAAAATCTATAGAAGCTCTGTTTTGCAGTGTGTTGTGTCTAATACTATGTACATCAGTGAGCATTTGATTTAAAACAGCTGAAGTAATGTTTAATTGCTTGACTGTCCAGCATCCCAACTTATTAAGTGTAGTCAAAGCTTGAGCAGCAGCAACACCTGGAGTAAGGAATGATGCTATTATTCATTCTGGAGCACCCTAAAACTGTACATTATCATTACAGTCAGATCCCAAGCCTGTGTCTTCCCTTTTTTCATCTAAGACAACAATTTGGTTGCTTTATATTTTTTGTGAGCTCTGAGCAATATTTGCTTATGTGTCCAGGCTTCCCACATTGAAGCATGTTTTGATGGCTTCTGTTTGCATTGCAGCAATGGCTTGTGTGAGGCAATCTATGGATAAAATGAATGGCTCAAATATTCCTTGTCTTATTTCTGTGTATGTGTCCCCTGGGCTTCCTGCTGGTTGGGCTTGCAGGATTGCTTTTTCTGAATGAGCACTTGATTTAACATTCAAAGAGTCTCTGGTATCTGGAGGAAATAAATTTGGTTCTTTGTTTGGATATGGTTGAGCTGCATCCTGTAGATTTGTTTCTTCTGCCTGTGTTTCGTTACAGAACTTTTTATCTTCCCTTTTCTTTGCAATAATGGAAGTGGCCAAAGGTGGCACTGCAGTGGGCAGTCGGCAGTCTCGATGGTTACAAAATGGCGTCTGCAGCAGTGCTCAAACTCAGCGGTGGGGGCCGCCATCTTGTTGTATGGCAACTTCCTGTAGGGTGCCGCCATTTTGTTCAAAGGGAGCATGCTCAGTAATGATGTAAGAGATCTTGGCACAGCTGCCGTGGATTGCAGCTGGTTTCACTCGAATCTTCAGTTAAAAAGTTAGGGGGACTGCTGCTTTTTTCAGGACTGTTATTCCCAACACCATTAAGTTCATGTATGCAGTCGAGGGAATCACTTGTGGGCTCTATATCCCTGGCTACAAGTACAATGTAGTCTCAGGGCAGGGCTTCCCCCCGCCCCCGATGCAATATTGGTTTACCAAGATAGCAGTATTGATCTAGACTCAATATCAATCTGTTAATGGACAAGGAAAACTCTCTAACATTTTAAAGTTAGAACGGGTATGTTTTAATCACAGTGCTGGGCAAGTGTGGGGCTCATCCCTTTAATACATACTGCAAGTTAACAGAAGATTCCAGTGTCTATTTATTTACAAAAGTCTTGAGTATCCAAAATACTGCTACTTATTCATAACACAAATCCCTCCTATTCCCCGCTTCGTATTAAAATGGATGGTAATGAGTTTGGTAATGAGTTTAAAAAGTCATTGTGCCTGCATGGTTGGTTCCCTAAGTTGAGGAAGCGGTTGTTTTTTGTGAGGAGGGGTTGTCAGAAGATGAAGAAAAAACACTCTTCCTCTCTCTGACCTTTCTACAGATGACATTTGGTAGGACTCCAATTTTCCTCTCTTGTGAATTTAATTAGGTTTTCAGATGTAAGGTCTGTTATCTTCTTAAGCCTATTTATCATTTTCCCTTTCCTCATTATAACCACAGCTAAGCAAATATTTAAAGACAGGTAATTCTTTACCTAAGTCTGGGATTCATTATTTCAGACCCTACTTCTAACTTAATCATTAAGTCTAATACATTCTAGCAATGCCTATCTCGAACTAAAATCCGTAGTTTTTCTAAAATCTTTAATTCTTTTAAAATCAATGACTCAATATTGCAAGCAGCTAAAGGTGGCCTGAGCTCGGCAGTGGGTCAAAAATGGTACATGCTGTTGCACAGGAGAAATTCCAGGGATAAAATTGCTAGCTATGCAGTTTGACAAGATCTCATTAATTACATGGCATGTTTGACGAGAAACAGCCGCAACCCCATCTCTCCCAGCAGCAAGATCAAAAAGCTGAACACCAACAGAGCCCCAAAGTTCAGTGAAGTTCTCCATCACCTTGAGCAGTAAATCTTCGAATTGGGAATTTAATCTCATCAGAGTCTTTAGTTTAGTAAAAATAATCCCTTTGTTCTAACACATCTCTAGTTGGGTGACAAACGGGATAGCAGGGAAAGAGTCACCCCCCTGCTACTTTTGTTAACTCTGCAGGGGATACCATGGGGCATCCTGTGGGTAACCCTGGTGCTTCTCTCTCTGCTTTTAACTGACTTAGCACCGTAAGCATTGACTTCCATGCTATGCTAAGTCCCTTGGTTTCTTTTGACGCATCACTCACAGCATCCCAGAGAATCACTCCCAGCCTTTCCCACTCAATGAAATGTCATAACACTCCTGGGGGTGGCAAAAAATCTTCTCTCCTGACCCTGTTTTAACAGTCCCTTTAGGACTTCTGTGTCATGTTTAATTGCTCTCTTAGAGAATATACTGGAGGATGTTTAGCGTGGCCAATTCTTCCTTTGACAAAGCCTTTCCATTTCCAATTCTCTCCAGCCCGTGATTGCTCACCTTTTCCAGTGTACCCACTGTAGCATCTGCATAGTTTTTCCAGAACTTTCACCCAGGGAGCCTCCCTCCCAACCCTGTATGGAGCTATCCTCTGCCTCCCACTGCCATGGTCCAGCTGTGGCAGTCTCTGACCAGACCTCCTGCCTTTTCATTCTGCAGGACCCCCTTCAAAGTTCAAAGGGTCTAGCCTGCTTCATATCACAGTGCTGTCATCACAACGTATTCCCTTGGATCATGTTGCTAGAATCACATCGCTAGGGTCACCAGCATGCAGGAGCTGTGGACCTCTGAACAACAAACCAATATGATTTTGCGGAAGCCCTTTATTATTTACATTATGCACTTTGTTTACATTGTTTACATTATACATTCTAAAACTACTGTTCACGCAATCACGCATTTCTGTATTGGTGCCTCTATACTGTGTTGCTATATTTTATATATTAGTAAAAGCCTGTCTGCACAAACCAGTCTTTGAAATAAGTCGTGATATTAAAGGCTAAATTCCTTGAAACCTTCCTGCAGAAGAGAGAGTAAAGCAACACAATATCCTTGTGTGCAGGAGAAAAAATGTAAACCTGTGTGTGTTAGCCAATGGTAACTTGCTTAGCCCACGGACCCTCTAAAACCCTATGTAAGTGTGCTAAAGATAGAAATAAACGGCATTCATGTTTACTTCTGTGAAGAGTGGTGAAAAAGCTGGTGGTCTCTCAGTAATACTGTCCACGTGTTCAGCACGTTCTCCTCAGGGTTTATGATTGGTTACAGTCCAGGTGTTTAACCTCTGTTATCTGGTTCCTGTGATCTTGTTTTTCTGTTTCTCAGCCTCTTCTTTCTTATTTCTGAACAGTTTATGTCTCAGCAACCTTGTCAAATTCCAGAGGGTCTGATAAGAAATTCTATAGATGGTTTGGCTGGAGCACACTATGGTCTAAGTTGTTCCGATACATTGCTACACTTGAGCTCTCACTGCCCTTGTGCCAGTGCCCAGAACACAGGGCAGGCCTGTGAGCTCGACTTGGGGGGTCTGTCTTGGTCTGTCTATTTGGGGGGTGCCTTGGACAGAACTGCCATGCAGGACGAGCTCCCTCCCCAAGAAGGAAAATTCCAGCCCTGAGGTCCATCCCCACCCAGGCTGTGAGGTCACAGCAGGATTCGGAGGTCACAGAGCCTTGTGGTTCTGCAACATCTAAATGTCCAGCTCCTCAGTCCTTGACCACAACTGTTGCTGACATTGGGGGACCAGTGTCAGGACAGTGGTGTCAGCAAGAACTGCAGTACTGACAGAGGGCAAGGCACCGTGGCCCTTGCTCTGTGCCTCTTCCTCCTGCTCCTCCTGGCAGTGGCCCTGCCTGACAGGGCTGCCCAGACTGTTCCATGGCGAGCACGGGGAGCAGGTGAGCCCGCAGCCTGATTCCCCTTTCCTCGGAGGGCACTCCCTTCTCCCTGGGAAATGTTGGGGATGGTTTTCCCCAGGACTTTAGGGAGGGTTTCCTCTGTGGGAGGGAGAGAGTCCCCAGTGATATGAATAGGCCCTACCTGGAGTCCAGGTTTCACAAGTGTTCTTTCCAGCCTCTGTTCCAGGTTCTGAAGCATTCCAGTTCTGAGTTCCATGCCAAACTGTTCCTTGTTACCCCTGTCCTATCACGACCGGGGTCGGAGACTTCCCAACACGGCGACCAGGGTTGGAGACTTACCAAGATGGCGATCGGAGCTTATGCAAATCAGCTACCGAAAAACACCATCCCGGACGAAAAACCCGATCCATGGAGCATCGGAACACGAAATAAAGAAACCAAGAGCGATGCCCTGGAGTCGGGATCAAAGGACACTATCCGCCAACTCCGCTCTCCTCGCCATGACTGATAAGAGACTCGCTAGGGATGACACCCCTGGACTTTTGAGCCAAAAGAGGACTCCGGGTTTACCCGCGAGGACGGAGGCCCCGGCTTTGCTGACATTGCACCCCGTAGGAAGAGCTGCATTCCTCCTTCTCCAAGCCACTTCAGGGGAGCATTGGCGGTGTGCGCACGACCCGTCGGGCCCCCACCCCAAGCTGATTCTAATAAAGGCTTTAAAACAGGAGAGAAGGTCTCCTGGCCCTGTTTTTGTCAGCTGGGGGCTCATCCGGGATACCACGCCCCTTTGGAGACCCCCGACAGGACGGCCACCTGCTTCGTGGGACCCTCGGGAATTGCTGGTGACCCCCGGACCCTGGGAATCGGCGAGGGATAAGCGACGCAGAGGAGCGCCGGAGTGGTGAGAACATCCGGTGGCGGGAATAGAGGCGTGCAAGTGGGGTGTGAATGAGACAGGGGCCGGCAGCTCGGACCCCCGAAGCAAGAGTGGACCCCTCAGTACCGCGTTTCCGGACTCCCGCGAGGGGGCCGGCCGGGAACAGGGGGAAGTGAGTGAAGGATGAGAGATTGAGGCGCCTCTTGGATAGGTGTATAGGGAGGGGCAGAATCGCGAACCTTGCTGGGACCTTACCCCAGAGAAAGGGTCGGGTGGACCCTAGCTTGGCTTGGATAGGGGTATAAGGAGGGTGTCTTAGTTTAGGGTAAATTAGGGAGGAAAACTCCAAATGGGGATTTCCCCAGGGAAATGCTCCCTCCTCACTAACTGATCCGGGAAAAGGAAAAAAAATTCTTTGGAGAGAAGTGGAAAAAGCTGTTTATTTAACAGAAATTGAATAATATTAAATAATAAAACCTCTTGCTGCTCGATGGGATGGCAAATCTAGGAAGAAAAGTCCTTTTCATGTGGTGTAGCTCAGCTTGCTCAGGTTCTTATCAGTCTCTCCGGCACTGGAAAGTGCCGAGGCCCAGGCCCCGGTGGGCCACAGGCGTGAGTTCCCAGGGTTTGGCTGGGTGTTCAGTCCAGAGCAGGCTTGCACAGATTCAAGAAAAATGGAAAAAAAAAAACCAACAAAGGTCCAGGGAACTCCTCTGCCTCAGCTAGCTAAAGCTAACTAAAAGCTAGAGAGAAGCTCTGTCCCACTGTCTGTCCTTGCTGCAGACACCACAGTTTAGGAGCGAGATGTGTGGGAGTGATGTTTTTCTTTAACACAAACTACGCGCTTCTTCTTCTTCTTCTTCTCTTGCTCTCAAAGCCAGTCTTAAAGGTGCAGAACTTAATATATAACATAAAGTAGACGATTGGGGATACCAGTATCATAAAGTCACTCCAGGACATTCCACCCCTTATCCCCATATCGTCAACTTATTATCAAAATTAATAAATATATATATATTTTAACTCTACAACACATACATTATGTACAGACAAGGGAATTAATTCATGATTTTCACTTAACTATCAGATCTCTCTGAGGTACACACTGTGTTGTTTCATTTTTCTGCATTATCTACTATGTGTAACCCGGTCTCTGAGCAAAAACAACTCCACAAATGGGTTTGTTTGCACTCGAAGTAGAATTGATTTAAACTGTTTTTCTTAACAAACTCCTGAGATGTACTGCTGGGACTTTGTTTCTGTCTACTATATGCAGGGGCTCAGATTGGGCTGGGCTTGCTCGATTGGTGGAACTTCGGGTATTAACTATTCAGGTAGCTTTTGCTAGATGCTGCTCTCAATTTTTGAAAGATTTTCTACTCAACGCTTTCAAGGTAGTTTTTAACAGTCTATTGTACCTCTCCACTTTTCCCGCAGCAGGTGCATGGTAGGGGATATGGTACACCCACTCAGTGCCATGTTCCTTAGCCCAGGTGTTTATAAGGTTATTCTTGAAATGAGTCTCATTGTTTGATTCAATCTTTTCAGGGGTGTCATGCTTCTAAAGGACTTGCTTTTCAAGTCCCAGGATGGTGTTACGGGCTGTAGCATGAGGCACAGGGTAGGTTTCTAACTATCTAGTGGTGGCTTCTACCATCGTGAGTAAATAGCGCTTGCCTTGGCAGGTTTGGGGCAGTGTGATGTAGTCAATCTGCCAGGCTTCTCCATACTTATATTTGGACTAATGCCCACTGTACTATAGCGGCTTTAACCGCTTGGCTTGCTTGATTGTGGCACACGTCTCACAGTCATGAATAACTTGAGAAATACTGTTCATGGATAGGTCTACTTCTCAGTCTCGTGCTCACTTATAGGTGGCATCTCTACTCTGATGGCTTGAGGCATCATGGGCCCATCGAGCTAGGAACAACTCTCTTTTGTGTTGCCAATCTAAGTCTGTCTTTGACACCTCTATCTTTGCAGCCTGATCCACCTGCTCATTGTTTCGGTGCTCTTCATTAGCCCTACTCTTGGGGACATGGGCATCTACATGACGGACCCTCACA
>NC_031781.1:18962-20066 GCF_001522545.3 Parus major | reverse complement strand
ACTCATCAGCAGCCCAGATTGGCTTTCCTCTGCGTTGCCAGTTGGCTCTTTTCCCCCTTTCCGGCCATCTCCACAGAGCATTGGCTACCATCCACGAATCAGTGTAGAGGTAGAGCTTTGGCCACTTCTCTCTTTCAGCAATGTCCAGGGTCAGTTGAACAGCTTTGAGTTCAGCAAGTTGTCTTGATTCACTTTCTCTTTCAGTGGCTTCTGCGACTTGTCGTGTGGGGCTCTAAACGGCTGTTTTCCACTTCCGGTTCATCCCTACGATGCGACAGGAACCATCACTGAACAGAGCGTAGCATGTTTCTTCTGCTGGCAGTTAGTTGTATGGTGGAGCTTCTTCAGCTCGTGTCACTTCTTCTTGCTCTTCTTCATTAATGAGACCAAAGTTTTCACTTTCCGGCCAGTTTGTAATTATCTCTAAAATCTCAGGGCGATTTGGGTTTCCTATACGGGCGCGCTGCGTGATGAGGGCGATTTACTTGCTCTATGTAGCGTCGGTGGCGTGGTGGGTAGAGGGTACTTTTGCTTTGGACGTCTACTCCAGCACTGGCAGTCGGGGTGCCAGGAGGAGTTGTGCTTCTGTGCCAATCACTTCTGAAGTGGCTTGAACTTTTTCATACGCAGCTAAGATTTCTTTCTTAGTGGGAGTGTAGTTGGCTTCGGACCCTCTGTAGCTTCGGCTCCAGAATCTCAGTGGTCAGCTTCGAGTCTCTTCAGGCACTTTCTGCCAAAGGCTCCAGGACAGACCATGGCTCCTGGCTGCAGAGTAGAGCACGTTCTTCACATCTGGTCTTGTCCTGACTGGGCCAAGGGCTAATGCATGAGCGATCTCCTGCTTGATCTGAGCAAAGGTTTGTTGTTGTTCGGGGCCCCACTGGAAAGTATTCTTTTTGCAGGTGACCAGGTAAAGAGGGTTCACAATCTGACTGTACTCAGGAATCTGCATCTTCTAAAAACCTATGGCACCTAGGAAAGCTTGTGTTTCCTTCTTGTTGGTTGGTGGAGACATTGCTGTGATCTTGTTGATGACATCAGTAGGAATCTGACGCCGTCTATCTTGCCACTTTACTCCCAGGAACTGGATCTCTCGAGCAGGTC
>NC_031781.1:2164-17714 GCF_001522545.3 Parus major | reverse complement strand
TCTTTCAGATTTACGCACAGGGCAGATGGGGCTGTTGAAGGGTGAGTGGGTTTTGCTGACCACCCCTTGGCTCTCTAGTTCTCAGATCATCTTGTGGATGGGGATCACAGCATCTCGATTTGTCCTATACTGCCGGCGGTGCACCGTCGAGGTGGCAATTGGCACTCGCTGTTCTTCCACATTTAGGAGTCTTACTGCAGATGGGTTTTCGGACAGTCTAGGCAAAGTGTTCAATTGCTTGATGCTTTCTGTTTCTATAGCTGCTGTCTTAAATGCTCACTTAAGCCTTTTTGGGTCTTTAAAATACCTACTTCGGAGGTAGTCTCTGCCCAAAATGCATGGAGCCTCTGGGCCAGTCACAATGGGGTGTTTCTTCCACTCATTTCTAGTCAGGCTCACATCAGCTTCCACTAAAGTAAAGTCCTGTGATCCCCCTGTCACACTAGCAATAGAAACAGATTCTGCCCCTACATATCTTGATGGGATTAGCGTGCACTCTGCACCAGTGTCAACCAAGGCCTCATATTTTCATGGTTCTGATGTGTTAGGCTAACGAATCCACACAGTCCAGAAGACATGGTTTTCTTTAGCCTCTACCTGGCTAGAGGCAGGGCCCCTCTAAGCCTGGTTATTTTTCTTTCTTTGGGTATATGTCTTGGAGGTTCCTTCAAGGGAATCAGACATGTCATCATCATACTTGTCAGTTTGACTACAGGCTACTGGAGCGGCTTTCTTTTTGGTGGAATATCCCCCCTGAGTCTTGCTGTCTTCTAATTCAAGTATCTGTTTTGCCAGAGCAGCAGTGGATTTCCATCGCATCTTTTCATGTTTTCTCTACAGTCACGTAGGAAAAACCACAGCTCAGCTCGTAGCTTTTTCTCTCTATCTGGGGAACTTCTGCGTTGAGTACCAGGGCTCCTGGTCTGTACTGATGAGACTGGAAGAAGGTCCTCCCTGAGTTTTTTGAGATTCTCCTCCATTTTGTCTTGGAAGTTTTGTATACATGTTTCTACAGCTGCAATTGTTGCCTGTATGGGGCCATGCACGGTATCTGCATATGCTCGGAGCTTCTTTGCCATATCCAGCACAGTCTCCTCCCGGTCATCCTGCTTCATTGTTGCTAAAGCAGAAGCGTATTCTTGTGGCCCAAGTCGAACAAGTTTTCGCCACATCACAGATGTACACGGCACCAAGTCTGGATTTCTAGTACCTAAGTCACCCACGAAGACAATCTCTACTATTGCCATTTCTCTCAAGTGCTGAATCCCTTGTTCTATGGTTTTCTAACGAGTTTGCTGTATATAGAGATCGTCTGCACACAGATATCTTTGTGCCACACTTCTTAGGACCTGTTCCAGAGACTATAAGGGTCAGCCCTCCTCATCATTCTTTGATCGATAGCCGAATCGTGTGACAGGGATCCCAGATGCTTCGCTTCAGTGCCATCCAGAACTGTAGCCTCACCTGCAGCATCTCACAGATGGACTAACTAACTATAGATTCATCAGGTCGTCGAGTGTAATCTTTTCTCAGGCCACGAAGGTCCTTCAGGGAGAAAGGTTCACCAGTGCCTTCTGATTTTTGATCAGTTGCTGGTCTTGAGGGTCCTTCCTCCGCATCACTATTATCATCATCTACTGGCTGATCGGTTTTGGTTTTGAATTTCATGCCTCTCGTGGCAGGAGCAATAGACACTGGCTTAGGCTCAACTGTCTGGTTTGGCTACTGGCTTAGGCTCACTGCCTGGTTTGGCTGCTGGCTTAGGCTCATTGTCTGGTTTGGCTGCTGGCTTAGGCTCACTGTCTGGTTTAGCTGCTGGCTTAGGCTCACTGTCTGGTTTGGCTGCTGGCTTAGGCTCATTGTCTGGTTTAGCTGCTGGCTTAGGCTCACTGTCTGGTTTGGCTGCTGGCTTAGGCTCATTGTCTGGTTTGGCTGCTGGCTTAGGCTCACTGTCTGGTTTGGCTGCTGGCTTGGCTGCAGCCGAAGTGACTGGGGTAGCTGCTGATTTATTTGCCTGCTCTACAGTATCTAACAGTGTGCGATAAACATACGCTAGAGCCCAGCTTATTGTAGTGATATTTTTCTCCTTAGAATCATCACAGCAATTCTCTTCCAGATATTTCCCTACTTCATCTGGGTTCTGAATTTGTTCATTTGAAAATTCCCAGGCTGGGGGATCAGAAAATTCCTTCAGAGTTCGGCCAATTCTCTCCCATTCTCTACACCACTCAGGATTTCCCACACCTGAGTCTACTTCTGGGGCAGGGGTCTCGTTGGCTCCTCTGGATATCTCAGCCCTCATTCTAGAGAAGTTGCAGACCGTATAGAGAAAGCTTAACAGCTGAACTACCAGGAAATTGACCAGGAAAGTGGTATCCTTAACACTCAGGGGAAACTGGATATTCTCAAAGAGGAACATAACAGATTCAAAGGAGAAGAAGGAAAGAAAAGGCTGAAAAGCCTCATCTCCTGCTCTTCCTCTAACAAACTGGGTGCAATTACCAATAAACTCCCAAAATGTGCTACTGGGACTGGGAGGCAGGGTCGGGCGAAGAAACCGTAAGCCAAACATACCTGACAGAAACTTCAGTCGTTCTATGAACTTCCTATAAATCATTATCACCAAGCTCAGCACAATAACCATTCTAATCCGTACCCCTCTACTGTGAAAGAGGGCAAAGACAGGTATTAAAACCTCAAAAACTTTTAGGGACCGGGTCCACATGAAGGCCTCCACCCCGAGAGATATTATGTATCTAAACAACATGGCTACTGACTGCTTTATCCCAATACAGAATAAATACAACTAAAAATACAACCAACAATCAGTTCAGGTTTTTCCACTTTCTCTTGCCCCTGTTCAGGCGCCAAAAACTGTATTTGTCCTAGTTTAGGGCAAATTAGGGAGGAAAACTCCAAATGGGGATTTCCCCAGGGAAATGCCCCTCCCCACCAACTGGTCTGGGAAAAGGAAAAAAAAATTCCTTGGAGAGAAGTGGAAAAAGCTGTTTATTTAACAGAAATTGAGTAATATTAAATAATTAAACCTCTTGCTGTTCGATGGGATGGCAAATCTAGGAAGAAAAGTCCTTTTCATGTGGTGTAGCTCGGCTTGCTCAGGTTCTTATCAGTCCCTCTGGCGCTGGAAAGTGCCGAGGCCCAGGCCCCAGTGGTCCACAGGCGTGAGGTTTGGCTGGGTGTTCAGTCCAGAGCAGGCTTGCACAGATCCAAGAAAAATGGAAAAAAAAAACAACAAAGGTCCAGGGAACTCCTCTGCCTCAGCTAGCTAAAACTAACTAAAAACTAGAGAGAAGCTCTGTCCTGATGTCTGTCTGTGCTGCAGACACCAGTCTAAGAGCGAGATGTGTGGGAGTGATGTTTTTCTTTAACACAAATTACGCGCTTCTTCTTCTTCTTCTTCTTCTCTTGCTATCAAAGCCAGTCTTAAACGTGCAGAATTTAATATATAACATAAACTAAACAATTGGAGATACCAATATCATAAAGTCACCCCAAGACAGAGGGGCAACATGAACCCCACTGGGACCTTACCCCAGAGAAAGAGTCAGGTGGACCCTGACTTAGAAAGAGGGTCAAGTAAACCCTGACTTGGATAAGAGAGTAAGAAAGTTGAGTTGTTTTGAGGTTTTGTTTGGAAAGAAGCGAAGGTAATTTTTTTTTTTAAGAGATATTTTTTTGGTAAGAGGCCAGGAAAGTTTACTTGTGGTCCAGATTTGTGTTGCCCGTCATTAAATTTTAGTTCGGGTAGGGGCACCTTATCCATTTAGGTTGAGGCCTGGAAAATATGGGAGGGTGCGTGAGCAAGAAGATGAGTACTAAGAGAGATAAAAGAGCCAAGAATATTCCTCCCAATAGTCCCTTAGAAAAATTATTGGACAAATGGGACGATTGGGAAGTAACAAAAGAGCTAGATAAAATAAAGATGATCCACTTTTGTGTGGAGGTGTGGCCTAACTTGAACCTACCAGAACGGTGGCCATGGGTCGGGACACAGGACCTGTGGATGTGCAGGCAATTGAATGAACATCTGAAGGCACAGGACGGGTCTGACCTGGAGGAGATACGGTATGCTGCATGTTGGTTGGAGAATGTAGTAAGAGATAGAGAGATGAAAATCTGTACGTTACAGCATAAGGGAGAGAGGAGTAGAGAGAAAGAGGAAAATGGGAAAAAGTGGGACCCCCTTGACTACTTGCCCCCTCCAGATTTTCCTGCTGTTTCCCAAAGTGCACCTCTGGCTCCCTCTCAGGTTCACGTGACCCCTCCTACAGCTACCCTTCCTCTACCACCTCCACCCTTCCCAATGACTACCGTTCCTATAACTCCTTCCCCAGTCGTCATTCCCTTATCTCCTCCTAATTGGGATCTGAGCAAGCCAGCATCGCCATTGTCACTGTCACCTCTACAAACTTCCGGTGATCCCCCACCTACTGTCCTCCCACAGTCTGATACTACTACTAGCCCTCAACAGGGATTTACATCCCAAGCAGATGGTCCTAAGGCAGATGACGGACCGTATTGTAATACTCGGTCCAAGACTTTCAAGGCAGAAAGGCTGTTCCCTCTTAGGGAGGTTCCTATGGGAGGGGCAGCTGGTGGCATTGGGTTTGTGAACGTTCCTTTAACTGCTTCAGAGGTCAGAAGTTTCAAGAAGGAAATAGGGAATTTGGTAGAGGACCCAGTGGGAATAGCTAATCAAGTGGACCAGTTTCTGGTACCCAACACATATACGTGGGGAGAACTTAATTCAATCTTCAACATACCATTCTCCCCAGAAGAGGTCCGGCTAATAAGAATGACGGGAATATGGATTTGGGAACGAGAAAATATACCAGGACCCCCGGGAGATCAAAAAATACCCATAGCAGATCCCAACTGGAACCCCAATGAGGAGGAAGGGAGGAGAAATATAAGAGAATATAGGTCCTTGATGGTGAGGGGCATAAAAGAGTCAGTCCCCAGGGGAAGTAATACTAAATTGGCATTCGATGGTTCGCAGGAGAAGGATGAAACTCTGGCAGCCTGGCTAAACTGGTTAAAACGGAACTTTCAGCTGCATTCAAATATTGACCCAGATGGCCCGGAAGGCCAGATGCTCTTAAAGGTGCAATTTGTGACAAGGTCTTGTCCGGATATTAGGAGAAAATTAGAAAAGATGGAGGGCTGGCAGGAAAAAGATATTAATGAGCTCCTGAGGGAGTCTCCCAGAGTGTATCTATGGACAGAAGAAGAAAAAACTAGAACGAAAGCTAAGATAATGGTGGCAGTTGCCAGAGAAAGTGCAGGGTCGGAAAAAGGGGCTCTGGCAGCACCCAGTCGAGAGAGACCGGGGCCAGCAAAACCTTGGAAGTGGTATCCGGAAAGAACGGGGAAACCATGGGTCAGACGCTGCTTTTATTGTAATGAGGTTGGGCATTTTCAAAAGGACTGTAAAAAGTTACAGTTTGACGAAGCCATTGCCCGAGAACAAGATCTTTTAAAAAAAGTTTTAAAAGGGGATGATTAGGGGTGTCGAGGGCTTTATATAGTAGAGGACCCCATGAAACATCTGACAGAGCCCTTGGCAAACTTTGAAGTGGGTCCATTGAGAGAGGACATGGAATTTTTAATAGACACTGGGGCTGAAAGATCTAGTATAAACAAGTTGCCATCAGGAGTCATCCTAGGTGAGAAGACCTGTGAGGTGATAGGGGCAGAGGGGAAACCATTTAGAGCTCTGGTGGTTGAAAATGTGGAAATAAGAGGAAACTCTAAGTAATGCAAGGTGAATTTTATTTACTTACCCAAGTTAGAAAGTAACCTATTGGGGAGAGACCTTCAGGTTCATCTAGGTGTGGGAGTAATCCCTGAGGATGGGAAGATGGTGGTAAGAATTACGGCACTTACCCAAAACGAGATGGAGAAAATTAACCCAGAAGTGTGGGCTGGCCAAGGAAAGAGGGGACTCTTGGGGATATCCCCAGTAGTGGTGGAGATGGTGAAAGATACCCCACCAGTGAGAGTTAAACAACACCCCATCTCACCGGAGGGAAGGGAGGGGTTGGCCCCAATAATCAGACAACTATTAGAAGAAGGAGTCTTAGAACCCTGTATGTCCCCTCACAATACACCCATTTTAGCTGTAAGGAAAGCCGATGGAAGTTACCGGCTAGTACAAGACCTATGAGAAGTCAACAAAAAGACTGTCTCTAGGCACCCTCTTGTGCCGGATCCCTATACACTCCTCAGCAAGGTGCCGAGAGAGCATCAATGGTTTACCACCATAGATTTGAAAGATGCCTTTTGGACCTGTCCCCTCGCAGAGGAGAGTAGAGACTGGTTCGCTTTTGAATGGGATGATCCCATTACCAGAAGGAAACAACAACTTAGGTGGACACGTCTCCCCCAAGGATTCTCAGAGTCTCCTAACCTCTTTGGGCAAGCATTGGAGAAGTTGTTGGAACAATTTGATTTAGAAAAAGGGGTACAACTCCTCCAATACGTAGATGACCTACTAGTCTCAGGAGAGAGCCAAAGTCAGGTAAAAGATACCAGCATACGGCTTTTGAATTTCTTGGGCAAACAAGGATTGAGAGTATCACAGAGTAAATTACAATTCGTGGAATCAGAGGTAAAGTTCTTAGGCCACCTGATTGGAAGTGATTATAAAAAGCTGAGACCGGAGAGGATCTCGGGAATCCTGTCCATTGAGCCCCCAAAAACTAAGAGGGATGTGAGGAAACTGCTGGGGTTGGTAGGATATTTTAGGTGGTGGATAGAACGATACTCAGAATGTGTAAGATTTTTGTATGAGAAGTTGATCAGCCCAGAACCCATACTCTGGACGGAGAAAGACGAAGCGCAGCTGCGGAACTTAAAAAGCAAATTATGTACAGCACCAGTCCTGAGCCTTCCAGACCTAAGTAAAGGGTTTGATTTATTCATAAACACAGAGGGTGGAGCAGCATATGGGGTACTGACCCAGGAATGGGGAAATTGCAATAAACCTGTGGTGTATCTATCTAAGCTACTGGATCCAGTGACCAGGGGATGGCCAGTGTGTCTGCAAGCAATTGCGGCTACTGCTATCCTACTGGAGGAGGCCCAAAGATTAACACTATATGGAAAGATAGAAGTGCATACCCCACATGATTTAAGAACAGTGCTCAGCCAGCAAGCACAGCAATGGCTCACTGATGCCCGAATTTTGAAGTACAAAATTATTCTGATGAATATTGACAATTTGGAGATTGCCACCTCTAAGTGTTTAAACCCAGCCCAGTTCCTTTCTGGGGAACCCCTAGAAGGCTTAGAACATGACTGTATTGAGCTTATATCGTTACAAACAAAAGTGAGAGAAGATCTGGAAGACAGACCTTTACCACATGGTGAAATCATGTTTATAGATGGATCCTCAAGGATGACAGAGGGAATGAGGGCCTCAGGGTATGCCGTAGTAGACGGGAAAACAATGCGGGTAATAGAAAAAGGAAAATTGCCATCAAATTGGTCAGCACAAAGTTGTGAGCTTTATGCTCTAAAAAGAGGTTTAGAATTGCTGGAAGAAAAGTCGGGAACCATTTACACAGATTCGAGATACGCATTTGGAGTAGTACACATGTTTGGAAAGATCTGGGAAGAAAGAGGTTACATCAACTCGAAAGGGAAGAATATAATTCATGAGAAATTAGTTAAACTACTCTTAGAAGCCCTAAGAAAACCAGCAGAAATAGCCATAGTTCACATAAAAGGACATCAGAGAGCTAATACCTTAGAAGTGAGAGGAAATAGGATAGCTGATCAAGCAGCAAAAGAAGTGGCATTAGGGTTGGAAGTTAAGTCTTTCCACTTGGGAGAGGCACAAGAACAGAAGGAAGGGGACATAGAAACAATATATAATGAAAAAGAAAAAGAAGCAATCAGAGAACTGAGATTACGCCAAGAGCGAGGGGGAAGATGGCTGACTCCAGATGGGTGACAGTTGTTAAACCAACCCTTAGCCAGGAAAGTACTCACTGAATTACATGAACAAACACATTGGGGAGTACAGGGGTTATGTGACCATTTCCTGAGGGAGAACCTATGCGTGGGAGTAATATGGGTTGGCTAAAGCTATCACTAAAGTGTGCATAATATGTCAAAAAATAAATCAGAAGGTCATGAGAAAAACAGAACCAGGAGGGAGGGAAATAGTTCAAAGACCATTCCAGAGTGTGCAAATAGATTTTACCGAAATGCCTCTGTTGCAAGGCTATAAGCACCTCCTGGTCATAGTTGACCACCTAACCCACTGGGTAGAAGCATTTCCTATGAGAAAGGGGACAGCCCAAGTGGTAATCAAGATCATATTGGAAGACATCATCCCACGATATGGTTTGGTAAATCGCATAGATTCAGATTGGGGTCCACATTTCACAGCTAAAATCTTACACCAGGTTATAAAGGCGTTGGGGATAAAGCGGGAATTACATACCCCATGGCACCCTCAGAGTTCTGGCAGGGTGGAATGAATGAATAAGTCTTGAAAAAATGTGCTTACTAAGTTGATTGAGGAGACCAAAATGAACTGGTTGAAGTGCTTGCCTTTAGCCCTTCTACGGGTCAGGACCAGGCCTCGGGCGGACCTAGCGGTTTCTCCGTATGAGATGCTGTTCAGGCTCCCATTTCTCACTACGTCCTTTGGGGTCGGGGAACTATGCGGATGGAAAAACAGCTATTCGGGAGTACCTAAAAACTATAGGGAGAGCTCTAGAGGACTTACGTAAAAAAGGTTATTTTCCTCAAACTTCCCCATTAGATGTCAGAGTGCACAACATCAGTCCGGGAGACTGGGTGCTGGTTAAATCCTGGACTATTGCCCCATTGACTCCTAAGTATGAGGGCCCTTTTCAGGTCCTCCTCACGACGAACACTGCAGTCCGGACACAAGAAAGAGGATGGACACACATCAGTAGGGTGAAGGGACCAGTGACACCCCCTGACCTGGAGCAAGATCATCCTAAACCCACAGTGAAACCCCCTCAATGGACAGTGTCCAAGGACCCAGAGACCTTAAAGTTACCTTTCAAGAAGAAGACCTCCAGTAAGGGAGGAGTGTAAAAGACTTTGACCTGAAGTTAACATTGAGTTGTTAAAACTGTAACTACTTTGTAAAAATTGTGATTACATACTTGTCTTGCAAAGCTGTTAATAAGGTTGTGGTCACATTTCTAACTTAAAGATTGTTACAAGGTTACTGTAGTTCGGTGGGAGAGGCGAACTTTGTTTCCACAAAAAGGAGTATTTTAAGGCTCTCCAAAGTGTAGGCCAAAACCCCCGCTAGGATCTCCCCTATAGGGAAGCTGAAAAGAGGATACAGAATAAAGAGAACTTCTCCCATGCGCCCAGGAGGCAAGACCGGGTAGGCTGATCTCCAATGATGGCCTATACCGGACTCCTAGGGAGTGTGGTGTGGCTCTTGCTGATTCGGGTTTCTGAGGGAGATCCATCAGGACCATGTACCAGGTGCTACCAACTTCTTTACCACTAAGAGGAGAGAAGTTCCTTACTGCAAATCCACATGAATCTGAATCCTAGATGCATAAACTCTTCCCTAGCCATGCCATGTCAAGAAGATGGACAGCGATATTGGATGGCTAAAAACACTGCCACATACTGGCAGAGACTACTAGGGGAGTGTCCTGTAGGACAATGGCTGTGTTTTGAGAATGAATTAAGGCAGAATAGACCCATTGACCTGGTAAAAGAAAAGGAAATAACTCATCCCAAAGATGTGGGAGGAGAATTGGACCTTCCAAGAGGGAAAAACCTATTTGTGGACTTAGCAGAGAGAATAAGTCAAGAACTGAATGTAACCAACTGCTGGGTGTGTGGTAACACTCAAATGACTGATATCTGGCCTTGGGAGGGTATTAGTTTAGGACCATTAGAACTACTTAAGTGGAAGCAAAGTAAGCCAAAACTCCCGTCTCTAGGAATAAGAAAAATAGAACAATGGAGCCTAAAGAACAAGGTAATAGGAGAGGAATGTATTTTAAGGAGAGGGGAAGGGTTTGATGTTCCAGTAGGAAACATGGCGTGTAAATGTTATCTGAAGGTTAAAAAGGCAATAACTCGATGGGTACCTAAGGCCCCTGTAAAGTATTGGTCTATAGAAAAAGATTCCCACGGTTGCACCTTTCACAAGGGACATCAATTAAATGAATGTGCAGGCAAGGAGACAAACCCCTTCTAGGCAATAAAAGAGCTGTTTAAATTCTGG
Source organism: Parus major (assembly GCF_001522545.3). NCBI lineage: Eukaryota > Metazoa > Chordata > Aves > Passeriformes > Paridae > Parus > Parus major. Next base: position 7,453 of record NC_031781.1, on the reverse strand, counting down.
CAGTCCCCTTCAGCAATCAGTAATAACTTCTGGGAAACACCGGAACACTTGTTCTGGATTTGTGGAGATGCTGCATATACAAAACTTCCAGGCAATTGGGCAGGCATCTGCACGATCGGGATAGTAAAGCCTGCTTTCTTCTTACTGCCAAAAGAACTTGGGGCAAACCTGGGGATTCCACTGTTTGATGATTTAAAAAAGGACCTAAACCGACAAAAGAGAGGGACCATCCAAATGGGGGGTGACCAAGAATGGAAAGGAAAAATCTGGACCCCAGAAGAGATCATCAAAACTTATGGACCTGCTACCTGGGCCCAAGATGGGTCCTGGGGTTATCGGACAGCAATTTATATGCTGAATAGAATAATTCGGCTACAAGCCGTACTCGAAATTGTGTCCAATATGACCGCCCTGGCTCTAGATCACATCAGTGACCAACTAACCCAAACTCGGTCCATAATCTATCAAATTAGGCTAGCGGTCGACTATCTACTCGCTGATGAAGGAGGAATTTGTGGTAAATTTAATAGCTCTGAATGTTGTCTAGAAATAAAAGACAAGAATGAGGTAATTAAAAATATACCCCAAGGAATTAGAAAAATCGCCTATGTAGGTACCCAGCAGTGGACACCCCTGGTCAACACAAACTGGTGGGATGGGTTCTGGTCTTGGAAGGGAGAGTGGTCGAAGAAAATAACCTTTATTATCATATGTGCAGTTACTGGGCTAGTCTTCTTGCCGTGCATACTTCCTTGTGTAGCCCGATTGATTACCACCTCAGTAAAAGTAAGCCTGGAAGTCCTTGGAGAATTAAGACAGTCAGGAGAAGTAAGTAAAATGATGGCATTAAAAACTCCTGACAGCACAGAACAGGGGGGCGCTAAGGAAATCTATCTCAGGTTTCAAAAACTAAAATAAATCTATATCCAAGATCCTGAGACACCAAATAGAAGCGGGTTTACAACCCGATCAAAGAATCAGAGGGGGGACTTGATATGAATAGGCCCTACCTGGAGTCCAGGTTTCACAAGTGTTCTTTCCAGCCTCTGTTCCAGGTTCTGAAGCATTCCAGTTCTGAGTTCCATGCCAAACTGTTCCTTGTTACCCCTGTCCTATCACAACCAGAGTCGGAGACTTCCCAACACGGCGACCAGGGTTGGAGACTTACCAAGATGGCGATCGGAGCTTATGCAAATCAGCTACCGAAAAACACCATCCCGGACGAAAAACCCGATCCATGGAGCATCGGAACACGAAATAAAGAAACCAAGAGCGATGCCTTGGAGTCGGGATCAAAGGACACTATCCGCCAACTCCGTTCTCCTCGCCATGACTGATAAGAGACTCGCTAGGGATGACACCCCTGGACTTTTGAGCCAAAAGGGGACTCTGGGTTTACCCGCGAGGACGGAGGCCCCAGCTTTGCCTACATTGCACCCCGTAGGAAGAGCTGCATTCCTCCTCCTCCGAGCCACTTCAGGGGAGCATCGGCGGTGTGCGCACGACCCGTCGGGCCCCCACCCCAAGCTGATTCTAATAAAGGCTTTAAAACAGGAGAAGAAGGTCTCCTGGCCCTGTTTTTGTCACCCAGGGGCCTGGGGCTTGTCCTGCTGCCTCTCCAGGGATGTTGCACAGGGCCTGCAAAGAGGGTGGAGAGTGACCAGAGCCAGCCCAGAGCTCCCCAGGCCCCTCTGCAGCTTTGGCCATGTCTATTGACATCTGGCTCCCACAGCCTTACCCGACCCCCTTGCAGTGCCCAGATCCCTAAGGCAGAAGGGGATCCCAATGCACCATGGAAACAGTTCTGATCTGTGCTCCATTAGTGTATTCCTGGCTGTGTGCTCCAGGGCACGTTGGAAGGTACATGTGAATGACACTTCTGCTCATGTTGAGGCGGACACAGGTGTTTCTCGTGCACCTTCTCCCTGCCTGACACGTGCTAATAGAGTCTGCCGAGGTGTGCCTAACCGGTTGTGAGGGCCAGATCTTTGTTGATCTCATTTGACTCATTTCAGTGAAGGAAACTGTAATTTCTTCTTGTATTCAGCACCACGTGTGGGTGTAAAGTTCTGCTGCCACCTGCCAGTTGAGGATTGCTTTGGTCAAGGAGAGGAATTTTTGCCTAGGAAGATTTGGCACTCCAGTTTCTCTTGCATGGCAGAGGCCACCCGAGATCTAAATGTTGCTACAAGTGTCCCGACCTATTTCCAGTATGTACTTAAAAATGTCTGTCTGCAACTGGAGTGATTCTGTGCCTTATTCAGAGATGGTCCATTCTGGCTTTTCAGCGTGAACAGTGATGCTCCCAAGTTTTAAAGTTTTGATCTTTCTCTCATAGATTAAGATGGGGACAGCTCTAGGTGGCCAATAGCTTGGGGTTCATCTCAGAAGGAGAGACTTCATTTGGGGTCACAGAGAAGACGTGCCTTCCCTGCAAGGAGCAGGAAAGAAAATCCACAGCCTCTTGGAGAGGCATACACTTGAAAAAGTTTTTGTAGCCACTGATGCTGTTGAGGAAGGTAGGCAGATGGCAGTCACTTGAGGATTGGTAACTTATGACAATGAGTGGAGCAATTGCCACTGGCTCCCCTCCCTGGCTGCAATGCTGTGGGTTTTGGCAGCTGCATTGTAAAGTTTCTTGGTAGATTTTGGAGTCACTTGCTCTGTAACTGTTCACTCAGGGTTCCCTTAAACAAACACACTGTGTCACAGCAGAGAGTTGCTCTTCATAACGTAGAGATAAATTTCTATGCTTCCTATTTTAAGAGATTGAACTGCTCAAGAACCTGCTGCACGAGATGGTGAGGTTTGAAGCCTCTCTGGAGGAGCTGGAACTCTATAAGGACGGGGCTTGTGATTCACCCATGGATTTGCGCACATGCATGTAGCAAACCGGACTTTTATTTCAGCCAAAGCTTAATGTCACTGTCAGAAAACGGAATATGATTTTTGGCCCATAGTTGTTTATGAATTGTGTAAGCCATTATATAATCAATTATCTAATTGACATGTGTCTAGTAGATGCATTATGGTTATATTGTGTGTGTGTGTGTATGTGATGATTTCATTATCATACCATTTCACTGAACAGTCAAGTTCATTGGAATGAAATCTGATTACTTGCATTTTAAAAACTTGACCCCCAACCCTTTTTCATTTTTTTCACAGGTATTTTATAGGTATATTTCAACATTTTCCTTCCTAATCCATGAGTAAAGGGAGATGTTGGGATTTGACCCAAAAACAACTTACAACCGATTTTGTGGTGAAACAGAGAAAAACTGTGAGCAGCCAACTCACTGGAAAACTGTTAAACGCAGAGAAGCACAAAGTGTTTGATGCTGTTAAGAGTTCAAAATAATAAGGAAAAATTATGGGGAATTTACCTGCCTTGGAACAAAGCATGACCCCCATCCTATACTCTCAGCTCCTGCTCCCCTTCCAGCGTGGCTGTGACCCGGGCTGGCCGTACCGCTCGGTGTCTCTGGACCTCGCAGCATTTCTACGTGGCTGCTGCACCCGGGTCCCCAGTACGACCTGCTCTGGCCGCCTTCCCCGAGCGGTCCCACGTGCACCAAGAGGCTGCTACAGACCACAGGGGCCTCTTGGCTGCAGAGCTGGGTGATGGGAGACAGCAAAGCAATGCCCAGGATGCAGCTGTTCAAGCCAGCCTCGCCTCACGGAGCATTTCTTTCTCACCTGTCCATGGTTCTCTCTGTGTGTCTGTGGTCATTTTTAAACTGCAGGGCTGGGAGGCCTGGCCATTTCACCGGGAGTGCTCACCCTGGGAGCACCAGTCTCTGCCTTGGGAGGAAGCAAGCTGCCACCAGAATAAAAGCGGGGTGGAGCTGCTCCCACTCCAAGGCAAGAGCCTGCAAGGCCCATCCTTTGGGGACTCATCTTCTGTGTGAAGGCACATTGTCTGGCACAGGAAGAGGTTGGTACCTGGTGGAGCAGGGACAATATTCCATTTTCCCCAGGCAGCTCCCTCCTCTGCCCGCTGTAGCGCTGGCCAGGGCTGGGAGAGGAGGGGGAGTGTGTTCAGCACTGCTGCTGGAATGGAGTGGCCCTCTCAGGAGGATCCTGGTTGCTTCAGGGCTTTGCTTTTGCGCTGGTTTGTGTCCACAAAGGAAAGGCATGCAGAAGGCAGCACCATCACCCCAGGCCTGTAGTTGGGAGTCCATCAGCTTTCCCCACAGTGAAAGTGGTTAAGGTCTCCTTAACCAAAGGAAAACAGCACCACTACAGATGTACAGAACAGCAATTTATCCACCAGGGCCTTCTGACACACTTTGCCCATTATGTGTCCAGAGGACTCCAAGTACTGACTTTACATGTCCACAAGTGTGGCCAAAGCTACACATACAGAGCAACACCAAGTTCTCACGGTGTACCAAGAGAAACAAAGATTTAATAACATTATTTCTTAGACAACTGTTGGGGATTGTTATAAATCTGTATTATTATACAGATATTATATATTGGCTTTCGCAAGTATTAGGATGAATATTATATGTTAAATACTTTTTGGCTATGTATTGGTGTCTAAAAATGCTCGCTCGCGGTGAGAGACTTCTCCAGGGTCAAGCTGTTCAAGTATAAACAATTTATTATAACGGTAAAGAGAGGGACCTGTGTCCGCCACCAGCCTTGGCATTCACATGGTCCAGGGGAGGGGAGAGAGAGCGGGGAGAGCAGGAGAGGAGAGGCTGGAAAAGGGGAGGAGGGAGGGAGTAAGAGAGCAAGGGTCTTGTTACAATCCATTATATGCTTTCCTATAGAGAATATTCTAATTCTTAGTAACCAATCACTATGAGATACACCCACTAAAGAATTTACGTACAGCCTATGAGCTTCCCCATATTAACATACAGTGTTGCATTTTAAACTCTAAAAAGCTTTACAAGTTCTTTCCTTGCTTCTTGTCCTTTGGACTTTCTATCAGCAGAAGAACATTGTTTTACCAACCAGGGATTCTTCTTTAGCTGGCTAGGCTATTGTTCTTTGGTCATATAGCAACTAGTACCCAGCATCTTATGACTCAAAGCAAGCTTTCATTTCTATTTCGATTCTAGGCTTCATACCTTCAGAATCTTTTGTTAACCAATCATATTCACAAGGTTTCCCTGTTTCATCTTTCCCAACACTATGTATGTACTTTTCCTCTTGCTAATGAGAGGAATGATAAACTTGTCTTTACTAACAAGCTGTGGGTCAGTTGATAAGATGTAGCTATCAGTGAGAGACGACAGAAACAATGGGATGGATTCCAGTAGAAGATCAAAGAGG
>NC_031781.1:0-1976 GCF_001522545.3 Parus major | reverse complement strand
GCCAGTATCAGGCGTTCCGGGAAGCCTGTACCTCTCAAGTACCTCAGCCTATGGGGAAAGAGAGAAGGGACAAGCGGCCAGGAATTAGGATAAAAAGGAGGCTGCACCCTCCAAAAATTTGAGAGACCCCAGGGGAATGCCCCATGGCCTCTCCCTTTATTCGAATAAAGAAAAAGGACTCCTCTGTCTCCTTTTTGGACATAAACCTCTAGTGTTTGTGGATTAATTTTCCTGACACTAACAAGTTTTAAGTTTAGAGGAATTTCTAGTACAAAGCAAGGAAACTCCAACAGGTAAGACAATGGGAGGACCAAGCTGTTTTCAGCAGAAGGACAGTGGAAACCAGGCTGTTTCAGCAGCCAGGACCAGGCAGTTGGCAGTGGGGGAAAGATATGAAGCCCAGCTGCCCTCAAAGGAAGGATGAGAGGCCTCATCAACAACATCAACAGTGTTGACTGTTATCAACACTGACCATTTGCAGAAAAAAGGAAACCAAACTCAAAAATAATGATGATCAGCAAAAAAATAATGATAATCAGCAAAAATAAAAACCATACAGAGCATGTTCTAAATAGGCGGAACCAGGGAGGGGACATGCTAAATACTTCTTGAAAAAGTTTGAATATGCATTAAACCCTCACAGCAGGAGGGGATAAAAAGAGTGTTCCCAAAATACCAGGTGTGTTCCTAGCAACACTCCAGGGCACCCTACCGTTTTAACCCTTTGCTTTATTTCTTTTGTCTCCTAATTGTCTTTTTGTTTATATTAAACTTTTTATAATTTATTAAGTGAATCTCGTTTTTCACAGGGATGAAGTCAAATATAAAGAAAAAATGGAAATGTAAAAAATCATGGACGTTAGTGCACACAGATACAGAGTTTCTGCTTTTGAGCTCCGCAGATGTTTTTTTCTTTCCTCTTTCCCTTCTTGTGTGAGCTTCCTTTGATTTCATTATGTTATGCTGAGTTCTTCGGCAGTGCTGCCGCCTAGGGGGCACAGAGCGGTAGTAGTGCATCTAAAAAATCTTGGTATCTCCCAAGGGTAAAACTCACCTCTGGTACCTACCTGAAAACCTTCTTTCCCTTCCCACTTCCTATTGACTGTGACCTCCCTGTATCCCCTTGATTACCCCTTCCCCCTGGTATAAGAGATAAGACCCAGGGCATTTTGGTCTCTCTTGCCCCGGAAGGAAGACAGACAATAAACCCGGGATTATTCCAGCAAGTTTGAGCCTCCTGTGTCTAGATACTTTGAGTCTGTGTTGTATCCACTCCAGGACCCCCTCCGCTGCCTGTGTCCTGAGACGATCGGGGCTCTCACCACGGGGGGTGGGACAGAGGGGTCCCACCGGGAGGAGGACTGCAACACGGTACTGCCACTGTACCCCGAGCCGGGGCCCTGCCCTGCTCCGCTGGGTGACGGGGTGGGGGGGAGGCGGCAGCGGGAACTACGGGAGTTCCGTGGCTGCCGAGCCAGGGGAGGGAGTGAGCGGGGCGGTGTCTGTAAATAGCAGGGAGGGGGGAAAGAGAGTTAAGTGTGTAAAGTGACACGGCTGGGTTCGAGCGGGGACATGGTGCTAAAAGGAGCGGCTGCCGTGCAGGCCGGCAGCTGAGAAGAATGACAGCAGTGGCGGGCAGCAGATCAGCTTCAGCTTCACGGAGGACTGTGGGGATGTTATAAATACACTTGAGAGAGTGTTAAACTTTAATTAAAGAAAAGTTTTATTAATTATAGCAAGCAAGATAATAAGCAAATCACAGCGTGCTGACGACCAAGGAAGCAATCTGCTTCTGGCCGTTCTTCCGTGCCTTTTGGATTTCCTTTTATCTGTTTGGCTCTTCTGCTGAGTATCTTCCTGAGTTCTTTTGCGCCTGCGTTTTCCAGCCTTCAGGGGTTTCCTGGTCTCCTTCTGCCCTCTTGTGATCGCAAGATTCATCCCTCCTCTGACCTTCTACCCCTTTCGGAGGTCTAATC